>NW_019384634.1:0-12701 GCF_000671375.1 Centruroides sculpturatus
TAATTTATATATAATACTGTACAGACGATAGTAAGCTCAATTTACCCACCTAAATTCTCCGTAGCGTGGCGCTGGACGGCGGAAAGTAGTTCGGCTGCCCAATGACATTTTACCGAATTATAGGAGTTTTTTACCAGGTTTGTACGGATACCGTCGCAATTTTTCGTCGTCTTATAGGAATCGTAATTATAGGAACCCATGTTATAGGGGGGTCTACTGTACTATGACTTGATTCCTGAGAGCCAAAAGACTTCAGTCAACATCTTAAAATCAGTTCTAGATGTGACTGTGAAAAGTATTTCAAAATTTTTATAACTGTTTTCAGCAGAGTATTGAATTGGAAGAAATGTATTTTGAATAAACTTTTCTTCTGAATAATTTTTCCTTCTGAAGCTAGTTGCAAAGGACATTGGATGCACTGCTTGCTTCAAATACTATGTAATTTGAAGTAGAGCTTGAAAACATTCATATATAATATTGTTTAAAAATCAACATTTTGTTTTTAATCAATATTTCATGGAAATAACCTGCAACAATAAAAATTTACATTCCACTACAGTTAAACATGCAAAAGAAAATATATGCAGAAAACTATTATAAGATTAACAAACTGACGAATTACTTTAGAATTATTTTAATTATAGTTAACATTGTTCAAATAAAAATATATTACTAATATTCTTGTTTGAAAAATTTACCAACTTTGATTATTGTTATATCCAAACAAAATCATCTGAGATGTAAAAATATTGCACCAAGTAAAAACTTATGACAATTTAAATGACAGTCAATTTTTGCTTAGGAATTTTGGCAAACATTTAATTAACATTAAAATAATATAAGTTAAATTATTGAATGATTGTTTAGCAATTTATTTCTGTAAATTAACATAAAAAATACAATAGAAAATGTTTGTCTTTTTTTACTTTCTTGTTTAAACAATTTTATAACAGATTAATAATCTTAAAAAAAGTCATATTTTAATTAAAAATTCAGTACATAAATAATTTTGAGTTTAAAATAAATTCCAACAATAAAAGGCTAATTTGGTTTTTTAAAGATAACTTTTATATTGTCATACTTCTAAGTATCATACTATATTTTGCAATTATGATTGATCCATAATCACAGAAAAAATTACATCCATTACAACAGACCAGACATCACAGTGACTGAAAAACAAAATCACATGTCACAGTCATTTCAAATATTTACAACATAACAAATACATTCACCAAAAATTAGTAAATATTCAGATCTTTTCCATGAAATAAATTGCATGTAGAGAATGGATGACATATATATATCATGTCCATAGTCTTCTTGCTCAGATTTTAAACACATATACTACACAAAAGTCTGGAAACATTATGCCTTAATAATAACAACATACATTACAGTTAGCAGTCATCTTGAATACAATGTTAACACAATCAGAAAATTTTTAACTCAAAATATATATATCAACATTGTAAACAAATAATACCAGTATCAATCAAGTAGGATACTAGATTGCATCCTACAAAAATTTATATAATTCAACCTTTATTATCTGATTTTGAAATACAATCCAAAAGTATAATTATTGGAAATAATAATTATATTTTTGGATTGTATTGCAAAATCAGATAATAAAGATAAATTTTTGTTAAAAATTATAAATAAAACATATTGTAAAAATTTAAAGTATTTGTAAATATTCTATATACCAGGTGATCAAACAAAAGATCTTGCAAGTAGTAATTTGAGGAGCATGGCAACAATGTGACATGACTTTTCACACATCACTGATTCTCAAGTAGTGGGGCACTCAAGATTTAATCTTGGGGGAGCTGAGTTGAATGGATAAAAAAAAAGATTTTAATGCAAATTCAATAAAATTCCCACCTTATGTGATTGTTAATCCATAAGTAGTACAGTAATAAAAAACACAAAATAATATAAATAAAAAAAAATGAATTTTAATGAGGAAAAAAATTTTTGGAAAATTTACTTTGTAGGCAGATACTAGGGCCCCTTGGTCCCCCTCTGGATGCAGTGCTATTCCCAAGTATTGTAATTAAGAATTGTTTTGATAAATGAAAATGGAAACACAATAAAACAGAACCTTCATAGTGTAAAGTCACTTATGAAAATGAACTAATTCATTCATGTCTCCAAAGGTTTGTTTATAAACGTTTTAGTAAATAGCCATCTATAGGGTCTGTGTAATCAAAACAAGTTGGTATAAACAGTGTTGTCTGAGGAAAGACTTCAAAACATTTGGATGTGTTTAGAAGCAAGTTCCATGAAATATTTAAGGTATTTAGTTCAAATGACTGGATTATCTTTTAGTTCTGTTTGTATAATTACAAAAATAATTAAATTTCAGCTTTAGAATTATTCATGAGTGTTAAGTGTTATCTTTTAAGTCAATAGTAAGTAAATGTTCAAAATTGTGTTTATATAACAGGACAATAATAAACATAACTAGTTGAGTGTTATCAAAGCCCTCACACTATTATTAATAAGTTTTCCTTTTGTTTAATCACTTACATTGTTAGTATAATATTATATATAATATAATACTAGTTCAAATTTTTTGAATTACAGTACATTTATTTAAAAGAAGAAAAATTTCAAATGTAGAATTAAAATTTGAAATTATTATGTTGATTTTATGTTTACAAATGTTTCTTTTATAAGAAAATTTTTTATCTTACAGATCAGAATTGCACTGTTATGCAACTAGAAAAAACTGTTCTAGAAAAATATCCTCCTCAGTTAGATGTAGATTTTGTAGAAAATGCTATTTGGCTGTTAACAGAGAAATAAGCAGAATTAAACATTTTTCTTATTACCTGTCTATAAATTTAATAATGATTGTATTTTTTTAAAAAATTATTAAAATTCACAATGTAAATGGCTGTTAATGGAAATTAAATAAATTATTCTTTTATATTGAAATAAAAGTATTGACATCACCAATGATGACTGGACTATTCAATCAAGTGATCAATACTAATACTATTGAGAAGATGTGCTTGTTATGATAGTATTTTCAAAATTTAAAATTTTTAAAATCTATATATCCAGATATTGTTCAGTTTTAAAAAGTTCGTTTTAAAATGGTTCATTGCTCTGTGCGATTTTGTACATCAAATAAATTGAAAAAAGATGAAATAGTAAATCTTTATCACAGAAAATAATAAAAGTGGCACCTCTATAAATTTTTGTATTATTTTGATAATTACTGTATATGCTATATTTAAAGAAGAAGACTAAATATAATAGATTAATTTTGGTAATACAAATTTGAATTGATTTTATATGTTAATTCATTAGGAACCAAGAGATAAATATCAGCTTATATTTTAATAAATATATAATTCAGTTGTACAAGTGATGTTTTATGCCAACATAGGAAGCTTTAAAAAGTGTGAGAATTTTTTAAAAGTTATTTAGTTTATTATATTTAAAAACAGTCATGGCTACAAGTGGATCAAAATATTTCATGATGCACCAGTTATGGCCAAAGGGGTGGCCAAAAATGATGTACTAGTTTTGGCCACCATGTGGATTCTTTCCATATGCATTATTAGGGCATTATACTTATATTAGGATTGTACTTTTTTCCAGTCAAATAAAAATAAATAGTTTTATAAGTAAGCTATACAACAATTTGCTGTGGCAGTAATATTTTTTCTATAAGTTAAGTCTGCTATGGATAAAATAATATCGATAATATAAAATAGACTTGATGAATATAAAACTACAAAATATTTTTTCTTGGTCATTTCACTAGTTTAAAAGCTANTGCTTTTTATTTTATAAAATCCGTCTTCTTGCGCCACCAGAAGGCCTTTTAAACAATAGGTAGTCTGGTAGCGTTGGTCAGTAGTAGTCCAAATTCGATACGAACGTTTGTTTCTTGAAAATTTGATCACTATTTAAATACAGTATTTACTTTTAATATTACCGATATGTCATCGAAAAGAAAACGTGTTGTATTATCATTAAAAGACAAATTAAAGTATATGCTTCCATTATCCGGATTTTTCCTTATCCGGACTACCTTCATCCCCAATTAGTCCGGATAATCGAGGTTCTACTGTATTGACATCACCAATGATGACTGGACTATTCAATCAAGTGATCAATACTAATACTATTGAGAAGATGTGCTTGTTATGATAGTATTTTCAAAATTTAAAATTTTTAAAATCTATATATCCAGATATTGTTCAGTTTTAAAAAGTTCGTTTTAAAATGGTTCATTGCTCTGTGCGATTTTGTACATCAAATAAATTGAAAAAAGATGAAATAGTAAATCTTTATCACAGAAAATAATAAAAGTGGCACCTCTATAAATTTTTGTATTATTTTGATAATTACTGTATATGCTATATTTAAAGAAGAAGACTAAATATAATAGATTAATTTTGGTAATACAAATTTGAATTGATTTTANAAAGATGAAATAGTAAATCTTTATCACAGAAAATAATAAAAGTGGCACCTCTATAAATTTTTGTATTATTTTGATAATTACTGTATATGCTATATGTATATGTATAACCCCCGTATAACACGGGAGTTACGTTCCAAAAAATTGCCGTATTATACGAAACAAAGAACTAGTGCGAAAAGGGAGGTTAGGTTCCAAAAATTAAAAAAACTTGTTAAATCCTTATTTAAATCGGATTTAGTATTCATTTTTTTCATAGGTAAAATACTTATTTATTATTTAAGTAAATATTTTACCAGAGGATTATTCATTTTATATGATGATCTCAGCACGAGCATCATCAACTGGTAACAGTTTGTAGGTGCGTTCGTTAGTAGCGGTCGCTCTGCAACGGGAGCTGTTTGTAGGCATTTAGGAACGACGGTGAAAGAAAGATAGCGGCGCCCGCACTTTCGATAGTACGGTGTGGAGGAATCTATAATTCTAAAATGAGCTTTTAGAGGAGAAAGAAGGGTCCCAATTGTAAAATTTAACCATTAAATGGATTATTTGTTGAAAGAGTATTCAAAGTAGCCACGAAAACAATTAGAATGCTGGCGCGGAGTTACGCGGTGGTGTAATAAAGGGTGCGTTCTTTTATATTTTATGTCGTACGAGGGTTTTACCCAATTTCCGAACCGTGTTAGAGTGAACCCGTGCTATAAAAGCTCCGTGTTATACGGGGATGTTAGAGTGAATCCGTGTTATAGCTGTAGAAGTGCCGTTTTATACCGGGGTTACCTGTACTGTATTTGTGGCCATATTAAAACAATTTTCAACTTTAAAAAATATTTTTATATTCTTACAATTTTTTAAAGCAATGAAACATAGTAAAAATAATGAAAAAAACGTGTTCTCTTTTACTTTATTACATTAATTTTTATTAATTTTAACATTTTTTAAACAAAGTTTAGAATTTTTTTAAATATTGCAAAAATCACCAGTTTTCACCATGCCTATACTAGTTCTGTACCAGTTGTGGCTAATGCAAGTAAAAATATTTTACGAGAATATTTTTTGATATAATTGACAAAGAATAATATATAGTCAATAGCCTCTGATTATTATTATTATTATTATTATTCCAGCTTTTAAACTAGTGAAATGACCAAGAAAAAATATTTTGTAGTTTTATACCCATCAAGTCCCAGCAGACTTAACTTATAGAAAAAATATTACTGCTGCAGCAAATTGTTGTATAGCTTACTTATAAAACTATTTTTATTTGACTGGAAAAAAGTAAAATCCTAATATAAGTATAATACCCTAATAATGCATATGGAAAGAATCCATATGGTGGCCAAAACTAGTACATCATTTTTGGCCACCCGTGTGTCCATAACTGATGCATCATGAAATATTTTGATCGCTTGTGGCAATGACTGTTTTTAAATATAATAAACTAAATAACTTTTAAAAAATTCTCACACTTCCTAAAGCTTTTTATGTTAGCATAAAACAACATTTGTACAACTGAATTATATATTTATTAAAATATAAGCTGATACCTATCTCTTGGTTCCTTATGACTTAACATATAAAATCAATTCAAATTTGTATTACCAAAATTAATCTATTTAGTCTTTTTTAAATACAGGTAACCCCCGTATAACACGGCACTTCTATAGCACGGATTCACTCTAACACGATTCGAGAATTGGTACCATCCCCCGTATAACACGGTACTTTTATAGCACGGATTCACTCTGACGCGGTTCGAGAATTGGGTAAAACCCTCGTACAACAGGAAATGTAATAAATTTTTACATACTTAAGTAGTAATAGTTCACGAAAATTATTATTTTCGTGAACTATTAGTACTTAAGTATGTAAATTTTCTCTTCTCGCCTTCTGTCGATACACGTGGTCCTTCTCGAAACTTGTTTCAATGTTGCCAGATCGCGACGCTTCTGCTTCTGATGTTGCCGAATGTTTTTCCCTTATTCCATACTTGCTTTATTCTTCATAAGTGCTTAGCACCATATAAGGAAATTTATAAAGACCTTTTAACTAGAAGCAAGCAATCTAAAATTACATACATTTTGCAAAAGGTAAAGCATGGATCTGAAGATAATGCAGAAAAATGCTCAGAGGATAAGGATAACTTGCCAAAAAGAAAACGCTCTCGGTTAATTAATAGTGTTTTTAGTGATGACGAAGAAAACATTGTTTAATTTATATTAATATGTATCACTTAAAAAAATTTTAATGAAGATATTTATCTTAATTATGAAAATATAATAGCATGTTTTTTAATTTTTGGAACCTAACCCTCCTTTTCGTATTAGTTCTTTGTTTCGTATAACACGGATTCGCATAACACGGCAATTTTTTGGAACGTGTTATACGGGGGTTACCTGTATATGTATATATATATATAGTAATACCCCGACTTACGCGAACCCGGAGTTACGCGATTTTCAAATCTCGTGGATTCGTCTTTTGCAACCCTTGATTACTCACTCCCCCCACACTATTGTTCAGCTTACATGTTCGGATGTGTCGAGCGGAATCCACACATAGCTACAATTTACTTTGTGTTATTTATTTCTGTGTTTGTTATATCTACGGAGACTTGAGAGACTCTACTATGTCATCCAAACGAAGTAGAACTAAATTTTTAATTTTTGGAACCTAACCCTCCTTTTCGTATTTGTTCTTTGTTTCGTATAACACGGATTTGCATAACACGGCAATTTTTTGGAACGTAACTACCGTGTTATATGGGGGTTACCTGTAATTCCTTTTTTCTTCTGCTGTCTGTTATGGGGATTATGTAAACTCCTGGAGTATAAAGTGGATCTATCGGCTCTGTCATTACACAGTAATCTATATACAGTGGGTGATCAGTTAATGAACATAATCTGTTTGGATAGTGAACATAATTGTTCACTATCCGAATTGTTCGTTAACTGATCATCGAATTACCATAGGTTTCTATGGGAATTTGATTAATTTGTTCTGGAGACCCCTAAAGATAAAAAAAATTATATACTTTCTTACTATGTTTATTTATATGTAATAATAAAAATACATATATACACAGTCTTGCATTTTTATTAGTCATGTTTTTTCCATTTGTGGGGGATTAAAGAATCTGTCCAATGTCAATTGCTTTTCTCTCTTCTTCAGGCTTTTTCAGAAGTAATTAATAGCATTGTAATTGTAGAAATTCCTGAGCCTATTAACCTCAATCTGGTTTTGATGCCATTTTAAGACCATTGTTCTGACATCCTCCCACTTCTTCAAAAGATCTTTTAATAGCAGATATCAGCATTAATCCTCTTTTTCAGAAGAAAACATATCTTGCCGAGTTTCTTGATGTTCATTCAAGAGTTCTTGGCATTCTTCTGTCGTCAGGTTCCATTATGAGCTCTTCAATATTCTTTATTTCTCAGATGTGATTTTTGTTACTCCTTAAGCTGCTTGAATCTTCTTGATAATACAGTATCTTTCTTAGATAAGATTGAACTGTGACCTACTGTCGACCTGTTCAAGCCATACTGCCCAGCAACATCAGACATCATCTGCCCATTCTCTATCTTTGCTATTATACTCTCACCTTTTGAAAATAAAAATGATGCAAAAGTTAACGAGTGTCCACCCAACAGTCTCGCGAATACTATAAAAGAATTGTTTCTGTCAGAAAAATAAAAAGGCTGGAATTACAAGGGAGAGAGTTTCAAAGTTTGGAGGAATACTATTCGATCAATATATAACTGGTTGAGTGTCAGTATTGATGTCTCTCAAGCTCTGAAAAGTTTCAAATTGTTGCCTGAAGACAAGGGAAGACCAATTGGTATTCATTATTTTACGTCGCTTCTTCTTGTGTTTGTTCTGTGAGGTGTTCATTGACCGAACATAAAAATCTTTTGCGAAAGTGTTTGTTATCCAATTTGTTCATTAATCAAACTGTTTGTTAACCGATCACCCACTGTATATTGTAGGATTCCTTTTAAATGTTATCTTTCTCTCTAACTTTATTTAACTTTTTGTCATAGAGGGAAGCCCTATACTCCATGACTGTGTATTTATTCTTCTCATTATTCATTTCTTTTGTTGTGTTTTTCTTCTCTTGTGTACTTCTTTATTATATCTTCTATATTCTTGTGTTTATATCCAAATCAATGGTCCATGGTTTTGACACATTCCAGCTCCTTATCTCTGTCTTGTATGTTGGCACAATGTGTACTGGCTCTTTATATCCAGGCTCTGAAGGCTGCTAACTTGTAGTTCATTGGGTCATGGGATTAAAAATGGATTATATGTTTGTTTCTTGTAGATGCTCATATTCATCACCCCTCCTTTAAGTCTAAGCTCTGTCTGGAAAATGTGCAGCCCTATCACTTTATTGTTTCAACTCTATTTTTAGACCATATGGATTTATGTTGATGATGATGATGATGATGATGAAGTTCACTGTGGTAGGCCTCCTCCTTCATATTATTAATACATCATCTATATACCTGGAGTACAGAATGAGGATTACACCCTATTTTGGTAAGAGATTACCTTCTAATGTTCTTACAATCATTTCATAGTGTTCCAGAAAGCAGACTCCCCATTGGAGCCCCCTATTCTGTACATCAGTTCACTGAAAGAAAAAAATGAATACAGTGGTACCTCACGATACGAAATTAATCCGTTCCGAAACTGAGATCGTATCATGAAAATGTCGTAAGGTGGATCATCTTTTCCCATACGATTACATGTAAAACCAAATAATTCGTTCCAACGCGAAAAACATACTCAAATTAAAGCCAAGTAATACATTAAAAAAATAACTGTAAAAATATTTGTAGTAAGAAAAACAAATAAAAATGCGAACTAATGTAACGTCGTATGGTGAGTTTTTGTTCGTATCGTGGAGCAAAAATATGTTCGAATTTCATGTCGTATCCTGAAAATTTCGTATGCTGGGGCGTTCGTAACCTGAGGTACCACTGTATGTAACAATGTGTCTTAACTTCAGTATTTGTGGAAGCAATTTCATTGAGTTTCTGATCTTTTCCATAATTGACAAGCTGCAAATGAAAGTTAAAAATAGCTCTTGCTAGCATTGTGTTAGTTAAGGCTGACAAAGTTTGTGATCTCATCTCAGGCTACACCTAAACTATAAGATTGCAAAAATACACAAATCAGGAAAATCCATAAGACCAGTGGTTGATACTTCTCTTACAATTGGTCTGGAACATACACTCAACATCTTCATAAGAACACAAGATTTAAACATCAGCTGTTCTTTTCTATATACAAACTTCTGACTATTGTACCTGGTATAATAGTCACATTACTGGAAGCAAATGTTTTGTTAGGAAGCATTTCCATTGTGAAAGTATTCTTGTCAGCATTTATAGACCTGGTCTGGAATGATTTCTCATTCATGAATTCTGATTACAGATTTTTCAAAAAATCAGGAACCATAGATATATCTGCTTATAGTTCGTCTTCCATTGGTAAGAAACATGAAAATCGTTTTTTTTTTTTAAATTATCAAGCTAGCCATCACTTGCTCAAATAGTCCTCCTTTGTGATTTCTTTATAAAAAAACAAGCAATTATTTATTGTGACATTGTCACAATGCTGGGCTGCAATTTTTAATCATATTTTTATAATTATTTAATTTAAAATATATGCTCTCCATCACAAATTAGTAGTGGCTTGCCCCTATACATCTTTTGCTTTAACAATAGTCATGCCAGTCAATTTTTTAGAAAATTTTTGAATTGAAATAATGACTTTCAGTTTGCATTGGAAGTTCATATATAGTTAATTGGAGCCTCCTGCCCCTAAGGTTTCCATATCCAATCTCATCTTTCATCCATCTAACTGTTCTCGAGATTAAGGAAAGGCAGACAGATGACAGTGGGAATTAATAGGTCTACAGTTTTTTCAAATTGCAGTTCCTTTCTCTTATAAGATCACTGGAAATTTTACCAAGTCAAGTTTGTTGACTTCAATTTAACATAGACACGAGAAGTTAATGTATAGTCCAAAATATCAAATTTGCCAATTACAGTTGTTGGGCTGCAGTTTTCAAATTACAGACCTATACATTCCCACTATTGTTTGTTCTTTGTTAATCTCTAACAAAGTTAGATTAATGAATATCAAGACCAGATATGGAAAGCTTAATGGCCAGATGCCCTGATTAACTATATACAAACTTCTAATCTGGACCAGAAATCACATGATTTTCATTCAAAAATTTTTCACTTACTGTATAGAGCAATAAATTTGGTATAGAATTGATCCTTACTATAAACTGAGATCAATAATGTATTACTTGACCCGCTAATGTATACAATATTGACATGATCTCATATTTTAAAAATTTAAGTAGTTTATATTTTGATTTTATTCTAAAAGTAGATTTTTTAAATTAAAATATGATTGTCACAAGACAGACTGCAGTATTTAATCTTGCAATAACTTTTGTTTTTTAATATTCCTCTCCTTTTTAATAGATAATTTGGCTCTATTTCCAAAATGTCAAATGCTTAGATAAGACTCAATATATTAAATAATTTTTATTAAAAACATAATAAATTTTGATATTTAAATAACTAGGAGTCTGTATTAACACTGTGTTTACTTTATCTGGTTTTAAATAAAATTAGGATTTATGATTTACAGTGCCATCTCACTTGTTGAATGACAACCATCATTTAATAAAAGTGAATAAATCCAATTTGATTATTTTTTTTTTAGCAACTAAATTTTTACTTTTATTTTTAGTATAATTAAAGATGAAATTAACTTCATTTTCAATTAAAAACTCTCTAACCTGGCAATTCTCCCATCAGATAGACAAAAATCCAGAAAAACAAATTCTTTTGGTCTACTTCTGCAACCTGCTTCAGGTTATAATTTTCAGAAATGAAATGCCATAGGCTTAAATGTTCGAAAATGGAATGTACAGATGAACTCTGGACAGAGTTCTATCTAATGGGAGAATCTCAAAGTTGGTTTTCTTCTAATTTTAAATTCTTGCCCAGTTTTGTTGAAGACTGAATTTTATTGAACTTCATTTTCACCTTTAATTTTTAATAAGTTAAACTGACGTAAAATGAATGTTAAGGCTGATTTCAGAATCAAGTTTTCTTGCATATTTCGTTTACATTCTTTGTAAATGTATGCAAATCAGGAAATGCATTCTGATAGTGTAGAACTTCCATGTGCTGTGTTAAAGTAGCATAACTACGAAGTGGTAGGAACTAAATTCATCAAACAAACTGTCGTCTTTGACACTTCTCTTTTTCCCTGATAAGTAAGTGTTCATTGTAATTTTACTTTTTTAAACTAAGAATACAGTAAAAACAAATTTTGGGTCTGAGTTCGAAAGTTAGCTTAAATGCATTAAATACTTTTCCTAAATATTCTGTGATAAAATGCATCTTATATGTTGTAAAATACAGAAGATTTAATGCAAGATATTATGAAAATCCAGTTTTTCTATGAAATTCAAAATAAATTCTCTGTTGAAATTTTATATGGTGATTTACAGCATTACTTGCATTAACTTTTGACTTATGTCCTAAGGGTAATCAGTTTTTATTGGAGACTGAATGGTCATTGTACGTACAATAAAGGTGTTAATCTCCTACTGCTCTAAAAACCCAGGTTTGTGTCTAGCTTGGAATCTCAGAACTTTCATGAATAGTTTGATTTCAGACTGCCAATCCATAATAGCTGTGAAACAGACCTTCTTAATATTTCTAGAGTTGAAAGATTAAAATAATGAGTTTTCTTATTTTGCAATTTGATTTCTTTTTACAATATACTAATTACTATTAAGTAGAAAGGATTTGCTAGTCTTAGTTTTTGAAACTCGGCATCATGTTATGACTGATAGCATACTAAATTAAACGGAGTGATTAATATATGTTTAGAATAACTGAAAAAAAAAGCATAAGGTGTGTGTGTCATAATATTTAAGAAGTACAGTCTGAATATATATTGAAGAATAAGCTTTATTCAAATTAATAATTTTATGTAAATTTATTTTAAACCTGTTTATAGAATATCTTTTAATTTATTAATTTTTTCTATTTAAAATTATTCTTTATAGATGCTGATTTTGATTCCTATTGGGAAGATCAATCAAGAAATAGAAATCGAAATAGAATTCGTGTTGGTCGTCAGTATCAAGCAACTGTACCACCCCTTTTAAAACCAGGTGATTTTTTTTTTTTTTTTTTTTTTTTGTTAATCT
>NW_019384634.1:12952-94411 GCF_000671375.1 Centruroides sculpturatus
AAGACGGCGATATTACATTTAGAATAAATTCTGGAATTTTCAAAAATGGGAGAAGAATTAATAAAATTTAGTTAATAATCATGTTAAAAGTATACAAAATTTTATTAATTCTTCAACCATTTTTGAAAATTCCAGAATTTATTTTAAATGTAATATCGCCGTCTTCCTCCGCGACCCTTTCACTTCTAAAAATTTGCGTAATTGTGCTAAACTACTATACAGTAGTGCAACATTTGATTGCTAATAACTCTGATCAACACTTTTAGTGAATGCTACAAATTTAAAATAGAGTTTGTATACTTTTAACGTAGTTATTAACTAAATTTTATTAAAATTTATTAGAAGACACTCCGACAGTTCCCTTGTAAGATCTTTCTATTTCTAGATTAACCAGGTTTCCCTGTATGTAAAATTAACTCTAACTCAAACTGTGATAACTTGAAGTCATGTTCACTCAAAGTTTCTTTTTTTCCTTTTTCTGATTGTGCAGCTTAGGTATTTACATATTAATCAATTTGACTTCAAGTTAACTTGAATGAGTTTTTATACAATATTTTCATAAATACTCTGGAATTTTAATTTTTCATTCAATAAAATAATTAATGTTTATCTATCAAATAAACTAATCAGAAACTTTCTACAAAGTGCAGGAAATATGTTTGACTAAAAATAAACATTGTATCGTGTGATGATGGGTGGGGTATTCGCTTCCAGATAGCATGTGATCTAGATACTGTAACCGCCATTCAAACCTACTTGTTTTCTGAACTTTTTTTCATTTTATTTGATTGCTGATGGATTTATCTGACTAACTAACATAATAAATATAGATTTTTGATAAATTAATTTAAAAAAACAATTATAGTCTGATTCTCTGTAAAATTTTAGCCTTTGCAGAAAAATTCTAAAAATATAACAATTGTAGAGAGTGGTTTTTTTGTGATAAAAAATAAAAAACAACAGACTGATTCTAGGCACAAAATATCACAGTTAAAAAAAATCCTTACTAAATACTTAGGAGTGAATAGATCAACCATTCAGGAAAACATTTCTCAGTAGCTTATTCAGTTAAGCATTTAGTTTAAGCAGTTAAGCATTAAGCATTATTCAGTACCCATTCAGTTAAGCATTTTTGAGTTTTTGGACAACACTAATAGGTTTACATTGACACAGCAATTCTATGTAATAAGACCTAGGGAAATATCATATGAATAGTTTATTACAGGTTACGATGATCCAATGCACGAAATCTTGATTTTTAGTCAAATCTTCATAATGAAACTTTTAACTCTAAGTTCGAATTTTTTCCTTCCTTCAAATAATTCAAGTTAACCAGGTTCCACTGTAATTCATAAAAATAAAGTGCTTATTATAAAAATCTTAGAAATATTTTTAATGAATTGATGATTGAGTAATTTAAATGCAATTTAGAAATATTTTTTCCTATATTGGCTTTTGTGTTAAAATTCATTTATAATTAATAAATACTATCTAGTTAATCAATAAATTTTATTGAGTATTTTACTGGATACACCACAATGTTTGATTAATAGAGCTGCTGAAATTAATGTCCAAATATATTTACACTATTCTAATATTGTAATAGATGACTGCTGAATGCTGGTTAATATGTAAAAAACCAACTAACTCAATAGCTTAAAAATTAGCAAAATTGTCACTTACTAGTCAAGCAAACATTTTCATTCACTCTCAATTGGACATCTTAGGGCTCCAGATTAAATTATAACCACATGATTTTTGAAAAATAAGATGTGTGTGTGTGTGTTGATTACACATACCACACCATCAGATCATTCAAAAATCATGCAGTTATAATTTGATCTGTACCCCTAAGATGTCCAATTGAGAGTGAATGAAAATGCTTGCTTGACTAGTAAGTGACAATTTTGCTAATTTTTAATCTATTGAGTTAATTGATTCTAATATTTATTCAACTTGAATTTAGATTTTAAAAATTTTTTAAATTTGAATTTAGGATTAAATGAAACTGACTTTTGTTCAAGTAATTAAATTACAAAGAGCTATTAAAAATCAGAAATGATATTAGATTTATTGGTTTCATTCAAATAATAGCTATGACTACTATTTTAAACTGCATTTTAAAAAGTATTATATGTGTATTTATAACTGCACTTAATAGACAAAATGCAGTTATTATTCGAAGAAAACTGGTAGTTTTTATTTTATCAAATTTCCTTTCAAATGAATAATTTCCTTTTTAATTTTTGTTAACATTTTTCAGAAATTATTCTCCCAGATTAGTGTTGTTTTTTATTTTAATTTTTGAACATTTTGTTTAATACAGTAAAGTTTTAAAATACATTAATTTAGGTATATATACTATATTTTAAAAAAATTCTATAATAAAAACTAATGCTTGAGTTAAATAAAGCTTATCTGCACTCAAATGTATATTGCTGATTTACCATATAACAATTAAATTTCTATTTTTGGACAAATTTTAATATTTGCTTGTAGCGAATGCTTCTGTCCATTAAATTAATTCTTATAAATTTATTTTTACTTTTGAGCTTTAATGTAATATATTTCTTATTGATATTTATTAGCATATTAATTCTTGATATTGTTGAACTCTGAGATAGCTGAGTATATCTACTCAGGCAACATCATAAAATACCTACTATCAAAACTATCAAATATAGATTTTTGTAATAACTATTTGACTTTTTAATATTTTAACATAAACATTTTATTAGTTTTTCAATAATTTTGGACATTAAGTTTGAATAAGATAGTATGAATATTATATTTCTTTAATGCAATGTGAATCATGTTTCATTCTAAAGACATTTCTAGTTGATTTTTTTTTTAAATTTAATAAATTTAAAATAAGTCTCCCTGTTTTACTTGCATTACTAATACTCTCTTGAAGTAGTTTTACTTATATCTAAGTAAAACTCTTCTATTGTCATAAAGTTATTTTAAAACTATTTCTTGTCTAAATTGACTAAATAAATATAATTTGACTTTTTCAAAAATCAAAAATGAATTTTTTTATATCCATAAATTTGATTATTATTGATTATGATGATGATGATGATTTTTGAATTTATATGAAAACCTTTGTTATGATAGATGCAAATTCTGATAAAACTATTACTGAATTTAAGAATAAATTAAAAGCTAGATTATTATACTAGTTTTATTCTGATAGACATTTTCTTCTTATCCTTCTTTTGAATATTAATGGTTATTAAACTTCTATATCGGCTTCTAATCTGAGAATTTATCACACCTTCTAGGACACATTTAGACACTTTTGAGACTTTTTTGCTGTTCTACTTTATTAAATATGCATTTTGGACAGTTACATCCCTCTTCAGTTTAAAGTAGATGCTTTTCAGGTTATAAGTTGTTTTACAATGATATTACATTTAAAAAAAAAATAGGAAAATTACCATTATAATACATCTATAAAAAAAATTATTTTTGATTTTTGCTACTTTGCATAAATATATTGTTAATGTTATTCCGTGTTTCACCCAAGTAAAGATACTTTCAGTTTTAATCTAACAACCTTTACTTATAAGTTATTGAAAAAAAAAAGAATATAAGGAGACTTAGCTCTGCTTAACATACACCTTTTGTCTTTTTAACTCTGGTGCCAATTGACGACAGCCCCCTCAAGTTCTTTCTGGTTTTTGCTTACTAAATTAAATACTCCCAACATATATTCACATTCCCTGAAGACTATAATTCTTATATTATTAAATATATATATTTCTTCTTTTTTTAATTGTTTGTGTTCATATTTTTATAAAGTATTACAAATTTGTCTTTCTTACTTACTGAAATTTCTTTTTTAAACCTACTCACTTTTTAAAAACGGAATTTTAAAGAATTTTTTTTTCTATTTGCAATTTCAGGGTATAAAAAAAAGTTTACTTGCTTCAGTACTGTTTTGAATAATAATATTTAATTTTGAAGAAGTTTTTAAATCCTTTTAACTTTGATTAATTTTTAAATTTATGATGGTAAATAGGATTTAATTATTTAGATTAAATCCATATTGTATTGCAATAAAGGTTAAAATTTTTAAAATTTAGTCTACAATTGCTATCTATATATTTAAAAATAGCAAAATAGTTTAGTTTATATATAATGTCTCATATATCATATTCAACAATATGGTTCAAGTTAAATCTCGTGAAATCTAGATGTGCAGAAAATTCTAAAAATTGAATGTGAAAAATTTGATTGAATTATCAACAGTTTTAGTGATTTTTGATTAGTTGTGTGACTGATAGTACTGTCACATACTCTATTATTAGAATCCTTTTGCATTGTATGATAATTCGTATTTTAATCATCTTAACTTGCGTAACTTGTGTAGTTTTTAAAAAATATAACTTTAAATACATTTGTAATATTTCTATTTACAAAATATAAGATATTGTTTTTAAAAGAAGTTTTGTGAGATACACTAAATTTTTCTTTAATAAATTATTATACTTACTCATTAGTAGTTATTTCATTTTTATTTTACTGTACTAACTATCATATAAGTTGTCAGTCTTAACAGGCATATCCATCTCTATAAGTAGTTAAATTCTTAGTTTTAATATTTGTTCTTAGTTCAAGTTTATAATTAAAATTTATATTTATTACTAAATTTTGCAGGTGAAACTGATGGTAGATGTTGTGAAGATTTGGAGACATTAAAATGGAAACCTGATAATGATCTCTCTGATCAACAAATAGATCAGTATCTCTCCATGGCAAGGTGAGTTAGAAAATAAATTTTTTTTTTCAAAGATAAACATGTTTTTGTTATATCTAATATTTTAATATAGATTCATATTAATTTATTTTGATTGTTTTGTGCAATTAATTTGTGTAATCTGCTGTCCTTAAATTTACTTTTATTATTTGCTCTGATAATTGCTTATCTGATTTCAAATTTTGAATCAGATGAACAATTTAAAGTTGAAATATTAATAATTGTTTCTATTTATGTAATTTCATGACTGTCATCCAGTCAATTATGATAATTTTGAATTTCAAGAAAATAATTCTTTTGTTATATATTATTATTATTTTCAGCAGGGCTGTTAGTTTGTTTGCAAAGGCTATTGATACATGTCAAAATACAGGAAATGGACCTGATAAAACTTTACAAACAGCACTAAGAGGTTTGGTAAGTTAGCTTATGTATTTTAATTATTAGTACTTTGTCATTTGTTGAAAATATGGAAAGACCCATAATTATAATTTCTGCTAATGTCTTACTTTACACATTCACATACTTGATAGAATAAATATATTACATAAATTTAATACAGCTCATTCTGATTTTAATATTTCCATTACATTATTATTGTTGTGTTGAGATGGAGTTTATCTTACTTTTTCCTTAAGATTTTGGTCTGGCATAGCACTAACTACAGAAAAAAAAATGTTTAGTGTATGTATATACAGTGAAAACTGCTTAGGCGACCACCTGTATTCGGCGGGCACCTGTCAAAATGGGCAAAAATTTCTGGCACGGAATAGTTTATCCATAGAGTCTTCGTATAAATTACCCGTATTAAACGACCACCTGTGTAATGCCACCACGGGCATCGATTTTTGGTCCGAAACAACATACAACAACTGCAATAAGTGACCACTTTCGTGAATGTATCTGGTCTAAACTATTGTAAAAACCTATCTCAACAACGTTTCCACCTCCTAATATAATGAATTAGTCTAAACTCTTGTTTGAACACATCCCGGGCAGTTCTCCCACCCTTGAAATTAGGTGCAGGTGTTAATAAATTAGTCTAGCAACAAAGGAAATTCATTTCAGTTTGTTGGAAAATGTCCAAAATGCAAAGTGCTGTCGTTAAAAGATCATACTAAAGTTATCACAACAGCAATTAGCAGAGAAGTTTAACTGTGGGAAAACAAAATTTATTTTACCCTAGACTTACAGTATTTTCCTTGGAGGTGTAAAATATTGTACATGATACAATTAATCGGCTGATCTCATCGTTTGATAAAATCTATTTTTATTTATTTATTTTGAAGCTTGTATGCAGTACACGTGCGATAAATAGTTTCTGTATTAACCTATCTTATTTCCATGATATTTTTAGAAAAATAATATCCAAGTAATTTTCGCAGGCAAAATATTCAAAAAACAATAAACGCATTAATGCAAAAATCAGTTTTACTTCCTTTTTCGATTCCGCAATTGTAATGAAATCGTATAATGAGAAAAAATAATAAAATTGTTTTATTATTAATTAATTAAGTACAATAAGAAAAATTATTAATTAAGAAAATATGAAATATTAAAAAAATAGAGTATTTTTAAAGTTAAAATAAGATTAAACTAACGAAAACCAAAAGCAAAGTGATGGAGAGATAGGACACGCTTGTATATTGATGACGTAATACACGTAACTGAGGAGTGAATGAAAAGAACCAAGTCAAATTAATTAAGTCGGAAAAAAGAAAGTATGCATTATAATCGAGAAAATGCAACTATTGTATTAATCTATAAAATATTGGTGTTAAATCTGTCTTATAATATCATGACGACTCCTATAAATCAGGTTATCCGATAAGAATAAAATACAATACCAATATAGCCCTATCGTTGAAAAAATTTGCTTATTTTTGCTCATCTCGAGTTTTGCTTAGTAGAAATGGCTGAAAAGTGCACAAAATACGTACGGAAATACGGTATTACAGCACCACCTGTATTGGATGACCACCTGTCTAAAAGACCACTTTTTGAAGGAACCGTGGGTGGTCGCCATAGACAGGTTTTACTGTATTTGTATTTAATAATTTCCTGACTGTGTGAGTATATTTAGTATGTATGTGCTGTTGTAAAGTCTTTCTAGAATTTTGACTAGACTTTTATGTAGTGTATGTGGTATGATACCTGTGCAAGAAAGGACTAATGGTACAATAAATATTTTATCCATTCTCCACAGATACTTAATTTTGTAGACAAGATCTGAGTATTTACCAGTTTGTTCACTGTTTGCATTTTGTATGTTGTGAGTGTTTGATACAGCTACATCTATGGTGTATGTGATTTTGTTTTGTTTGTCAATGATATCTAGTCGGTTGTAATGGATTGTTTTATCTGTGATTTATAGCTTGATAAGTAGTATATTTTGTGTGTTATTTTCTTTGATCATTTGAGGTGTGTATTTATAATATGGTTTCTGGACGTGCAATAATTTTTGCTTGTGTGCCAACTTTTGATATATTATGTTTTCTATTTTGTTATGCCAATTCGTGAAATGTAAATAGTCAGTTCGTGATAAAAGTTTGCAAGCTGATATCATGTATAGTTTTGTGCATGATGTGGCATTTTCTACAAGTGTTATCTTTTAAAATGTGCTTTCTATATATTTTTTATATTACTGACTTGGTCTTGGAAGGTTTCGTTCAATATATTTCTTCAAAGAGACATCTATGAGTCAGCCAGCAGTTTGATGCAGTTCTGTCAACATTATCGTGGCTGAGATTGTTAGATAACCATCTAAACCAGACCAAGTCTATCATTGGTGTGCCATGATGCTCTGAGACCAAGACTATCTGATGGTGTCTTTGCACATCCCATCAATGTTTTTCATGATATTTTGTATTTTAAAAAATTGTTTTCACATATCTATTAATGTAAATGTTAAAAGATGAAAACTATAACCTATCCAGGATCATTGTACTAGTAATACATGACAATCTTTCTGGTAGAAAATTTTCACATTTAAAAAAATAAATAAATCTGAAGCAAAATAGAAGATCAATTATCTGAGATAATATGAACTAACTAGAAAAATTCCCATCAAGTATGACAGACTATTTTCTATGAGAAAGAAGAACATCAATAATAGTGTCATTGAAAATTGAAAATTTTTTCAATTTTCAATGACACTATTATTAAAAATTGTCAATTGAAAATTTTTTTTATAATTGTCATAGAAGCAACAAAATGTGGTTATTATTAAGGTAAGTGCCATCACTGAGCTGAAACTGATTGCATCTTCTTGTGACAGAACATAAATTTTTTTTTTTATATTTAAAATTTAATTTATATATTTAATATATCCTTACATTAAGTAGCCAATACTCTCCATCAAAACACAAAGAGCATCGAAGCAAAATTTTATCTGGATTGGACAAAATTAGCAAGAGTTATAAGGAATACATACATACACACATAGACAGACAGACAGATTAATTAAGGCTGTTATATTAATAATACTATATTTTTGTTAACTGAAAAATAGGTAAAGCAGATTGCCATGACCACTTTTTGGAGTAAAAATTACAAAAGAAAAAGATTTATATGGTGTCACTTTTAAGCCTCTTTTTTTATACCTTAATGAATTTAATCATATAAGAACAATTTTTTGTCATATATTTTATAGCTATACATGCATAAGTTAAGAAGAAAAATGTATGATATATTATTATAGTTACATTTTAATATGAATGATTTATCTCACTATGAAGTTAAATGATAAAAAGTAACAGAAATGAATCATTTGAATTAAATGTTATGTTCTTAAACTTCTTTAAAGTTTTTGTTTTCTTAAATATTGTAAAAAAAGTTTAAGAAACTTTTATTTACAGTGTTCTGCAGTCATCTCAGCATCAGTTGCTCGATTTACAGTTGAGATTAAAACTACTAAGTAAAGTATTTATGCACTCAGTACATGTAGCCCTCAGTTTATGCTGCAGTTCCATTCCTACTAAAGCGGTGCAAATCGAATTGGCATAAAATGAACCCTTATTTACAGTGAGGTATAGTGTTAGGTTCTACATAAGTGAAAAATAAGCAAATAATTTTGCTTATTAATACAATATAATACAAAATACATATAAATTTAATTTTTAAAATGTATTTTATCATAAAATAAAGTGAAATGTTTTTATTAAAAAATTTTAGTTTTGGATCCTTTACATTTTTCAGAAAAAATATTCATCTTTAATTGTTTACATTTTTTTTTTTTTTCATTAAGACTTTTGGAATATGATTGAATGGATGCAATGATGCTCTTTTTTACATTTGCACTTCGCTCCCAATCATTGTCTAACTCACAAAGTTCATCTGTCAAACTTTCCATAGTTGAAAGGATGCGCTTTAGATTGGCCGTTTTCATAATTCTTGGAGTTTTTTCTTCTTCATTTTTCTCTATATTGGTTCCGCAGCACATTCAAATCTAACAGTTTGTGGAACGTTCTCTATTGGTCTAGATCTGACCAATCCCAACAAGCCATGATTCTGCCATGACACATAGTGTCGTAGTGGACTCGTGTCTCGCTAGGATTGGTCAAATCTAGACAAAATCTAGTCAAATCTAGTATAGGGAAATCGCGGAATTACACAGCAAAGCAGCGAAATGCACAGCGGCATTATTGTGAATCGGCGTAAATTGAACCAGCATAAACCGAGGGCTACCTGTACAATTAAACGAAAAAAGCTTTACTGTTAATAAAAAATAGTACATAATAGGACTTAAAGGTTTGCCTGGATAATTAGGGTTCCACTGTATATACTGAGTTTACTCTAATTTTCTTTTCCTTGTTAATGAGAAGATATTTTATCAAATAAATATACTGTAGACTGCTTTTGTTATATTTTATATAACATTTTTTTAAGTGATGATTTTTGGCTATTTTTAAATTTGTTTTACTTATTCTAATTTTTCTTCAGAAAATCCTACTTTTGCTACATTTAAGTCTTAAAACACACAGGAGTACTGTTAAAGATTTCTTTCTGAATTATTAAAGCATTTAAACTTTTTTACGTGACACTGTTTGGGTCCCTTATTTGTAGGATTACCTAGAGGTTTGCATGTGCATTTGTAAAAGCATAAAATTATAAAAAGTTGTTAATTAAATTGATGTGTAAGACTGCCAGGTTTTTGAAAGTATAAAAATTATTTAATTGAATTTACATTTTAAGATGTTATGCAGATTATTTTAAAATTAATGCTGTAAAAATTAATAGATTGAAGCTCTATGTATAATAATTGTCTGATGGTAATGCATGGCCAATATTGGATAGAGTTAATCATTCTATGTAATTTTAATACATATTTTTACATATTTAATTTACGCTGTATTTTTATTGATATTTTGTTATCAAAATATTTTTTAAGCATTTTATCAATTTTTTAAAAATAATCTTCAAATTTACTTTTTAGTCTGATTTTGTAACCTCTCATCATCCATGTCACCATGATGCAGGATGTCAAGTTCCAAGCCCTTCATGTTGTGGAGATCATAATTGTAAACACAGTATAAAAAATGGTTGGACGCCAACAGAAGCCCAGCTATTTGCTCGAGCTCTAGAAGCATGTGGAAAGAATTTTGGTGCAATCAAGAAAGAGTTTGTAAGTGTCAGTTATTGATTAGTTATTTAAAAATATTTCTGATGTCACTTGTTCTGTCCCTTTTTTTATAATTAATAATTATTGCATGGAAAAATAAAAACTACTTAATAAGTTAAAGAAAAGACTATACAATATACATTTATGTATTAGTGATTGAAATTTTAATTTTCTCTTGTGAATAAAAGTTTCCATTTCTTACAAGGAGCAAAGATCTTCAAAGTAAGTAATTGCTTTTTTGTATGCAATTCTTTGAAATCTTCAGGACTTTCGTTTCTACAGTCTTCTCTCTCTGTTTTTTTTTTTTTTAAATAATTGTCTGTGCGAATGTTTTTTATGATTATACTAAAAATTCTTACCACTATACTAAAATATGAAATTCTTAAATAAAACATTAAAATGAAATATGATAGAAATACGATAGAAATGATGATTTTAAATGCTCTTGTGAAAAAATTATAAATTGATATATTTTACATTGACAGTTACTCTTATTTTAGTATGTTGTATTGAAAGTGTTTTTAAATTTTGGAGTAATAGTTTAATTTAATATTTTATATATATTTAAAAATACAAACACCCTGTAACGGAATTATAGGGACGATTGTTAATTGATGATCATAACCTTTCATTAATAAAAGAAACAGTAAAAATGATTTATTATATGCAAATTAATAATTTTAGATCAAAATACAGTGTTCTTAACTTATCAGTATGCTATTGTTTAGTTGGAAAGAATTAACAAAACAATACAACAACAATTTTAAAACCAATATAGGAATTATTGTAATAAAATTCATATGAACAGCTGTGTAAAGTTTATTATGCTGATAGGGAAAGAGAAGTTTGCATAAATGTATAGAATCATTATGCAGTGATAAAATAATAGATCAGGTGAAAAGTCTGGATGCACATGAAGTTGAAATGCCTTGAGAAACTGAGGTAAATTAGCAGGAGATTCATAAAATATTTGTTTTGTATAGTTAAATCATTATTATAACAAATAAAAATTGTTTTAAAACTCACAAAAAAATTGGTATTAAATAGAATTTAAAAAGGTAAAAATTATCTCAAGATAAAATGAAGTGGGGAAAAAAAGAAATTTTATACTTCCAGAGAGTCACAATTTGATGTGAATTTCAAAGACCTGAAATTCAAATCCAATAGAAGATATATCGGGTATTCAACCCAAAATGTATAAGCAGGAAATAACAGCATAATACAACTGGAGAACTATTCTTAAGACAAGCTTTGTTAGAAAATCTTGCAATTTCTATACATGTACAATGTTTTAATTCATTGAAACCAAAGGTGGACAATAAATTGTTGTTTTTTTTTTTCTTTTTGAGAAATTAGCTTTGTACATGTTTACAGGAACCTACTTACAATCTTTTTCAAATTTTTGATTTTAAGAGTTTTTTTGTACATAATGTATCAATCTATAAATTATTTTGTCTTACAGTATAATGTACTTTATTATTTTCTATGTAATATGATTATAAATATTATATAAATACCGCCTATTTTCAGAAAGTTACAAAAGTTAGCTGTTCCTATAATTTTGTTACAAGATAGGTGTATTACAATGGTTTAAAATTTTTACAGATGGCATTCTTATATTTTGAAATTTTTGGAAATTATTATAATTGGTATTTTAAAAAAATAAATCTTTATTTAGCATTTTGTTATTAAATTAAGCATAATTATGATGTACAGTTAAACCTGTCTATAATGGAAACCCCAAGGGACTTAAACAACTCTTCTGTAGTAGACAGGTTTCTGCTGTATATAGGTTATGTACTATAGATATCCCTTGATTAATGCGATTAATAAATTTCTTGATGTTACCGTGTATATCAAAATCACATTAATCAAATACAGTGGTACCTTGGTACTCAACCAAAAATCACCAACTGCTAGAACAAACTTTTGGTTAATAACAAATATTTTTATTTTAACTTTAATGTTTTTGTTCATCTGTAAAAAAGTTTTTTAAGATAAAAATGAGTAACCAATTTAAAAATAAAATCTTACAGCTGCCTACCTTCAGATTATACTCATTTCAGTTCATTTTTTCCTAAGTGAAAAAAAACAAACTGCATATGGAACACAATCATCAGCATGTTTTACAACCATTACAAGTGGATGAAGTGTTTCAACAATGTGTCTGTGACACACTAAGATTTATTGCAAATTCATGAGTTGTTATTCATCAATCTTTAACAATTTCTTTCTGCGATTTCTCTTCAACAGCTTTTGGGGACCCATACGTTTTGTATCCTTTAGTTCAAAATTTTCCAAATGAAACTTTCAAAACCACACTTGACACATTTCAGAATTTAGAAGCATCTTCCTCATAGACAGTACAAATATTTTGTACTGTTTGTATAGCGTGATATCCTTTACAAAACTTAAAAAACATGCATACTATGCCCATTGTGCATTTTATCTGCAGACACTTTGACTTGATTTTATTCAAATCAAATGTGATATAAAAAAGTTTAAATTTAGTTTCAAAACAAAGAATACAATCTCACATCAGGAAGAATTTATTAAATTTCACAACTTAACATAAATGCATGATGTAATTATTAGTAAAAACAGCTGTTAAAAACAATACATACAAACTTTCCATTCAAATCTCAATAAAATTGGGCATGTGTATTTTTTACCTTTTTTAATGATTATAATACATGTAGGTGTGTAGGCTAGTAAACTACTTGTTAAATTTGTATTAAGTTGGATAAAGATACCAATTTTTCTGATATATGGCCTGATTTTCCTTTCTGTTTCTGTGTTGGACAGATTTCACTAGATACAGGTTAATTTACATTACGTTTTGCAAAAAATTTAAGGGATGAAGAAATTTTCCATTAATGACAGGTTTTTGCTATATACAGGTTTCATTACAGATAGGTTTGACTGTATTAGAAAATAATGATATGGTTTATATATTACTGTTCTTTGTAATAAATTCATGTTATCAACTGTCATGAAAAATGAAAAAATTTATATATTTATTCTTTTAAAAAAGTTATTTTAAATTGCATCAGAAAATACAAAAACTATAATGAAAAATTATTTTTACATTGTGAGAAGTTAAATTTATAATCAAAGAATTTTTTCATTAATTAAAAAGAGAGAGAATATATCAGAAATTCTATTTATTCATATAATTTTTTTCATAAAATTGTTTCCTGTTTAAATTAAATAATTATGGAATATATTAGTTTTTAAATATTTTAATATATTGGAAATGGTGTAAATTTTTAAAAATGTCATTTATTTTAAATAAAATATGAGAATATAACACACTAATAGTAGTAATTCAATTTTTATTTTTTTTTAATTAATATGATTTTCATTATTAAAGCCAAATGATTACTGGATTATATCAGGCTATATCACTACTACTATTGATAATTAAATGCTAGTGATATAATCCAATATAATGTAGCATCATTTGTCTTTAATACATAACTATTGGGTTTTAGAAGTTGATATTTGTATGATTTTCATTATTGAAAATTGATGTAAAAATAAATGAATGTTTCTAGAAACTGAACTGAAATTGTTTTAAAATTATTTCAAATATCATTTTTATAATAGAAACGATTGTTTTTATTATATATGTTCAAAAAATTTTTAATTTCAATTTTGGAATAATTGTAAATGATGGAACAAATGCTACATCAAAAAAGAAATTTTATTAATTACTTAAAGGTTTAGATTTATGGTATCTTAATTTAAGAATTATCTTATTACTAGATAGTTTTCATCATGCTTGTCAGAAACAATATAGTTAAAGATGTTACCTTTTATCCCAGTCAGGTTAGTCAGAACTCCTTTGTTAATATGTTACCATAATATGGGGAAAAGATTGAAATGTATTTAATTAATCTCAAGATGGAGTTAGATAGATAGATGAAATCTGAGACCAGATATGGAAACTTTATGGGCAGGAGGCCTTGATTAACTATATATGAACTTCTGTCCAATAAACCAGAAGTCACGTTATTCTAATTCAAAACTTTTTCCCTGTAAGCAGTTGACTAGCTTGACTCTACTGTTAAAGGAAATGTATGATGTACAGGGGCAATCTACTACTATAATTTGAGGTTGAGAGCATATATATTAAACTAAATAAATTAAAAATATGATTAAAAATTACAGCCTGGCATTGCAACGGTGTCATAATATATTAACAAGCTATTATTTATTATGTTCCCATATAATGCCACTTGTTTGTCAGACTGACTCAACTGGGACCATGACAGTGTAGATGCTCCTTCCATTTGAATCCCAGATATGAAACCATACGAAAAATTCTGTAGCCTTGAAAAAGTTTCCTTGCTATCTTTTTTCTGAATAATAGAGATATTTATATTTGTTCGGTTTCTTGAATGATATGAAGTAGTGCTATTTGTTCAACAATCTAATTTTGGATGTTAAAATAATAAAATTAATAACATTAATATTAATAAAAACAACATAATAGAAAATAATCAGGAGGTACTTCATTGTAATATTCACTATCTGTTGAGAAAGAAAAACAACAAATGAAAGCCATAAAACTTTGGTTATTATTATATATTAATAATAATGTTTTTAAATTTCTGTGTCTCTTTCTCAAGTGAAATTTTTTTTCTTTTGTGTGTATGTATATATATATATATATATATATATAGTAGTGATGTAACGAATATTCGGTTACTATTCGGTATTCGGCCTATTTTTTACTATTTGGCCGAATACCTAAAAACAGGAGTAAGAAATAACAAAAACACAGTAAATTAATCATTTTGGTATTTATATTTAATATTATCAGGTTAGTGTTGTTTGTTTATATTTATTTATAACTTATAAATGCACAAAATAAAAAAGAAAATACAGTAATATTAGTCACATGTATTCACAATTTATAATTACAAAGATCAGCAGACGTACACACTTACTCGTTCAAGAATCGTCGCACATCTGGGGTCTGACTCAGCCTATCCTTCTTTTTAAGCGCTCTTCCCTTTCTCTTTCCTCTATTGCTCTAGCCCACGTATGCATACATCATAATTTCGCGCTCACGATACTTTTGATTCGTCACTTTTCCATTGTAGATTTTCAATTTTACAATTACGTGACTCATAGCCTGGTGATAACGGAGGAAAGAGACAGATAGGATGACGGTATAAGTCACAGTTATGATTTCACAGATTCGAGACAGCTCGGTAGCCTGAATGGCCCCAGGCTTTTGCCCGTGCACGCTAAGTTTCTTTCATTACAAGCATTTAGCTTTCCGAAGTCAATGACAACAATTGTTTGACATTGACGACTGCAAATTTCGTGCCAATAAGCTGCCTCGACTTGTTCGATTATGTTATCAACTCAATTTCATATTTATTTTCACTTTGCGGTCCTTCTCTCTCCTTTTTCCGTTATTTACACATGTAGGTCATTTTATTGTTATCCACATTTGATATAATTTATTACATACAGTACTGTAATGACGCTCTTGTCTGTCCGCTACAACTGTCAAGAATTAACGTGATTGACGAAGCGTAGTGACAGTGGGCCAATAGAGAGCAGGTCCTTGCCATAATGCGCTTTGCGCACCAATTTTCGTACGTGTGTTAATCAAGCCGAATATTTGGCTATTTGGCCACGCTCCTGGCCGAGTATTTGGCCTGAGGCCGAATATACTATTCGTTGCAATGCTAATATATAGTTATTTCCTATAGAATCATTATATTATTCAACTCAGTTCTTTATTTATTGTAATAAATACAGATTACACTCCCATTACCAAGGGAATATATTATTTAAATATCTGAACATAAAGAAAAATGTTTACTTTCTAAATCATTTACCACAATTGCATGCAGATAACTCACATGTTACCTGTGTTTGAAAGATGATTTGAAAGTGGGTGCGGGTTATATGATGGGGCAGGTTATATGCCAATTTTAAATTACAATTATGGGTTTAAGTTGATTCACACTGTAACTAGGATCACATTAAATGGGAATCACTCAAACCTATCTCTTTTAGCAGTTTAAGTGTTTTTCAAGCACAAAAAGGATTGTTCACAATAATATGTACAGTACTACCCAAAGTGTATCCAGTGAAATGAGAATAATTTTTATGACATACTTTATTAAAATAGATGAAAATGTACCTAAATGTACTAGGGTGCAGTGGGCTGCAGGCCATGGGTTGGACATCCCTGGCCTAAACACAATTCTGCCTGAATAATCCAGAAATTAATATAATTATTATAGAATGTCTAGGCTTGGTTGTTTATGTGTATCTACAATGATTTGTTAGCAGAAATGAAATTGGAAAAGCAATATTTTAGTGCTTGAAATGGCAACTTCTAAACTGCATACCAGTAATTATCTTGCTTTCAATGACTACCCTGGAGGTAGAGAGTATACAATATGGCAGGCTATATGAAGGTTTTATTTTTATTCTTGTAATTTTCTGTGTTGTATATGCCACTAAGGTTTATTCACACAAAATTACAGTAACTGTATCTATTGAATATCGTTTATAGTTAAAACATTTCTATTAAAGCATTATTTATTTAATTCAAAATCTATGAATTATATTTTTATATGCTAAAAATGAAAAACATGACATCAGTTATAACATTATAAATTTCTGTTATATGTATGAACATAAAATTGTTTTATTTAATATAGTTGCCATGGAAACCTGTGAGGAGCATTATTGAATTTTATTATAATGGAAAAGAAGAAAAGTATGATAATCAGTCTGCTCGACAATCACAGCAAATAGCAAATTTATCAGAAAATTTAATCACAGGAAAGGAGAACATATCTGAGGCACATAATCTAAAGGTATCAATAAATTTTTATTTACTTTGAATATATCTTCTATATTTAAATCTCATATATTCTACAATTATTTTTTATCTAATAGCATTAATTTAAGTCAAATTAAAATAATTAGTACTATAACAATTCTTTTATGAATAAATTTTATCTCTCACTGTCTTAGATGTTTGATAAATGTTTCTACGAGCAACATTATTGATTCAGATGCTTAAGATTTTAAAATCAAGATTAATATAAATAATTGTGAATGATATTTTATTTTTAATATACTTAAAATAATTTTAACCCATGATCCTTTTTCAAGAATATTATCTTACTCGTTAATGCAGAAAATGAAAGCTTTCAAAAATGTATTTTAAAAGAATTACTTGGATTTGATAAACCATTCATTTTAAAATTAAAATAATGATTACAAAATTTTCAACTTTAGATATTTAATTTTTTTTAAATAATTTTAAATGATTTTAGTGTGTAATGAATAACTATTTTTTTAGCTTTAATATATTCATAGAACTTATTTTTAAAAGATTTTATTTACAATAGATAATTTTTGTTTGTTTAGTAATTATTGAATATATCACTATTATTATTTTTTTGTACTTTTGTAAATAACTGCAATAAAATATATTAATTATGTATTAGCTATTTAAAGTTATTTGCTTAATAGAGAAGTTGCTTATTAGAAGGGGAAAAAAATAGATTATCATACTAATTGTGTAGCTAAACTGTTATAATGTTTATATAATATGTAAAAAAATATTTGATATTAGTAAAATTTAAACATCTACAATTATTTTTGTTGATGTAGAAATTCATTCTAAAGTCACATTTCTGATTTACAAGTTTTTGTTGTGTGTTATATACATTAAAATTCAACCATTTATTAACTGTATTTATGGGTAACGGCTACAATATTGGAAATAAATATTATAAAGTCTCTGTAAATCCGCACTAAAAATATATAAATTTTAGGTTTTAGCGGTAGACCAATACACAGCAGATAGCTAATTACTTCTCTTTATTTAATCACTGTATATGCATTTCGGTCCTATTAAAGAACCCTCTTCAGTACTACAAAATATAAATATTATAATAAACCTTATGCGAGTAAAACTACCAATATAACAATTAATATTTTAGTTTTTCATTACCATTTAGGTACACAGCTTGGATTCACATTCCATTAGCACTTTCATATCAAGTGTATTTAGTAACTTTTTCTGATTATCTATGGTCGTATTTCTAAATTACTATAATAAATATTATTCTAGATTAAAACTTTATAATTATTCACAACAATACCAAATTTAAAAAAATTTTTTTTAAATAAATTTTAAAAACATTTTCTATAAGATTATTAAATATGGTGATTAAATATAACTTATAAAATTTAATTTTTAAGTAACATACCGTTTACAATAAATCATACTCTAAGCTTCTGTTCAATGGTCCGTTGTCCGTACAATTCTAAATGACACGCCCCCTTTGACTATTATACTTCATGACATCATCTGTCAATTTCCTCTATTACAGAAATAATTATAGTTTTCATACTTAACTCGATTCAGTGTCTTTCAGTTTGGTTATTGTATTGTTTTTTTGGATTTGCTTTGATCTCATTGTAGGATTAAGTTTTTTTATTTGGAAAGAGATGATGAGTTTGAACCAGATTTTTCTTAATTACCCTTCAGCTTGATAAGTTCTTGACTTATGAGCTTGATTGCAACTTTCCCACACTCAGTACTCTTCAATATTTATAATTTTATTTCTAAAAAGTTTGAAATGCTTGTGTGAACCTTGGAATAGAAAATGCTGTCTGACTCTAGACAATTTGAAGGGATGGAATTTTAGTTAAACTCCTTGTATGTCATTTTAAACTATATTACTGTATATAATGCAATACTTAAACATGTTTTCCATGCTTTTCAACCTGGGACTTATTTGAGATTGGTTTTACTTATAACAGCACCTTTATTCCAGTGTTTTTTTGAGGAAATACAATGCGTTAATTTATTATATTTTAAATTCAGTATGTTAATTTTGTAATCTTTATCTGAATTTATTAGTCAAAATATAACCTAGCAGTTTTCATCTATTAGTAATTACACAAACTTTGAAGGTGAAGAAAAATTGATGCCAACAGTGATGGTGATCAGAGCACCCCCAAAATTGGAAAACAATAATTGATTGAAACAATTTCTTTTTACAAGTTTAAGTTTTGAATAAGTTTATTATCACATGTATTATCATGCAGATAGAGATTTAATTAAAGCAATGGAGAATAATCAAAGGAAGTCAGAAATGTTTTTAAAAATAAAGACATAAAGTTGAACATTTCGGTTTTCAAATAAAATTGTAATTTAGTAAATAATTATTCTTTTGAGTGAAGATTACTTGCAAAATTTTGTCAAATTAATGTTTGAATAGTCAAAAGTTTAATTATTTCTTGAACTTACAATTGTATGGAATGTACTTTTTGAATTTTTGCTGAAGTAGAAAATGTTAAGATTGGAAATGTTTTGCACTACCCTCTCTAAACTGTAATTTATTTATAAGATATGCCTACTTAGATGCATTAAATCAGATCTAAGTTCTTGCATGTAGCATCTAACACTCATTATGTGTATGACAAAATGATGTTACTTTGACACATTCTTGTACTCTAAAGTCTTGAGAATAGAAGCTACTAAATATATTAGCCTTTATAATACAACATTAAGTTTATTTTTGCATTTTTTTCAGTTATATTTGTAATTGAATGGGCATTAAACTTTTCATTTTGCTCAACTACCAATTTTGTACTTACCTAACAACAAACACTGTAGATAGGCTAGTTATTCATATCTACTGTATAGTATTTACTACCGTGTTTCCCCGAAAATAAGGACAGTGTCTTATATTAATTTTTGCTCTGAAAAATGCGCTAGGTCTTATTTTCTGCGGATGTCTTATTTTCGGGGAAACACGGTAACAAAGAACTTATAATATGTAATGACATTGTTTACTTATTAATAAGATGCAAACAATATTTGGCTAATGGGAAGAAGGGTGTGGAGTGGTCATCAGCATAGCCTACCAGTAGGCGGGCATTTGAATTGCCACTAAAAAATGTTGCTTCAAGCTTGATAAAAATTGAGGAGGTACTTTCATAATTTGACAAATATCTGTGCAAGTTTTAGTCAAATGAATAGTTTTATTTGCAAAAATGATATGACTAGTGAATTGGAGCCCTGAAATAAGAGTTAAAGTATTTGGGCCTCCTGATGAATATAAATTTGGCCAATAGTGATAATTTAGTTTGAAATGAATTTGGTGTATGAAAATAGATTGATTCAAATGAATGTCATCATATCTTATTTATTTATTTATTATTATTAAATTTTTANAATGACATTGTTTACTTATTAATAAGATGCAAACAATATTTGGCTAATGGGAAGAAGGGTGTGGAGTGGTCATCAGCATAGCCTACCAGTAGGCGGGCATTTGAATTGCCACTAAAAAATGTTGCTTCAAGCTTGATAAAAATTGAGGAGGTACTTTCATAATTTGACAAATATCTGTGCAATTTTTAGTCAAATGAATAGTTTTATTTGCAAAAATGATATGACTAGTGAATTGGAGCCCTGAAATAAGAGTTAAAGTATTTGGGCCTCCTGATGAATATAAATTTGGCCAATAGTGATAATTTAGTTTGAAATGAATTTGGTGTATGAAAATAGATTGATTCAAATGAATGTCATCATATCTTATTTATTTATTTATTATTATTAAATTTTTAATGTGTAAGAGTAAGTCTGCATGAAGTAACCCTATCTATGATCCCATATCTGGTACTCAATCCTAAATGTTTTTGCTGTATTTTGGTTAAAAAATGTAAAATTAGAATATATACTTTTAAGCTATTGCTTCTAATCTGTTAACAATTATTATGTACAAGATCAATACTTCCTATACTACAGATTTATCATACTAAGTCCAATTCTGGAAATTTATTGACAAACTAACCAAAAGTTCCTAAACAGAATGCTTCTTGGCCTTTCTATGCAGAATTTGGTGAAGATATTTTTTGTAAAAGACTTAACAGCTTATTGTTAGTACATTATAAATTTGATAGTTTTAAATTTGAAAGGATGAAAGGATAGTTTTAAATTTCTAATGTATATAATTTTTGTCATTTATGAATCTAATTTTAATCACTGTTGTATGTTTTATGGATATATGAATGGATCTGTTGGTCAGTTTGGTATCTAATGTCTGTAAAAGTTTTTAAAAAATATCAGTTGATAAGTCTTAGAAATCTTGTTAAAAAAGTTTAAAGTGTACATTATATAATTTACCGGGAAAAAAGAGAAGTAAGTTACAATTAAAATTTATCATTAAAATACAGTGAAGCATCAAATCCATATTAAAAGGCCAGACTTTCAAATTTAAGCATTTTGAATCAAGTTTAGATGTTTAAATTCAAGCCAATATTTCACAAGGAATGTAGGAATATTTACAATGATTCAAAATATAATTTACAGAATTACTGTAGTTAAATAAAAAATATACTAATTGTAATTTAAAAATTTTTAAAATTATGAATTCTGACTAAATGTTAGTATATCAACAATATAAGCTGAAAGAACACAGGTCGAAAGAAGATCAACAACAAAGTTATTGTTAAAAGGAGGGTTAATATCCCTTTTTTCGACAGCTGGATTCATATTTTTGACACTTTACTGTTCAAAATTCAAAATAAATTCATGCAAAAGCTACTTAGCTATACCAGATAATAATAATAATATGTTTAATTAAACAATAACATTTTCATTCAAGAGTTGGTGTACATTATCTGTAGACTAAAGACATTTCAGGAATTTGTTAACCTATGGGAGATTGCAACTACATATATAAGACAATGGACATTTTACAAACAAAAGCTGTGTCTTATATGCCATATAATACCAGTACATGTTAAATCATGTTTGCAGTTTAAATTTTTTTACATCATATTAAAATTAATGTGTACAATAAATATTCCTAAATTTTATTAATTTTCTGTATACAGGTATGTACTGTATGCAAAGTAAAAATCACTGTTTTATTGTTATAAATATAAGTATTTATAAATTGTTGAATTTATAAATACTTTGAGGCTGTTTTGAAAAGTTCTTCCTACACAAGAATTTCAATAATATGCAAGGTATTTATGTGAACTGTGTGTCTGCTGTAAGCTTAGAATGCCCTCTACCAGGTGGTGGCATTATTTTTACACTAGTTACCATCCCTGTCCACACAAACTTGTGCCACCTGATCTAACTTAACCACTGTCCATAAGCAAAATCCTAACCATTCCAGTAATATATTTTTACTTGATAACAGTTGGCATGAATAAGTTTGTCCATGTGAGTTTGATACTATGCAACTATGACTGTTATGGCTACTGCAGCATTAATCATGTGGACTTAATGTTAACTGGATCTTTCAGACTTTGTCCCACCTCCTGACAATACTCACATCCATACAGTATTGCCATGGACAGAACTCATTTGTCAATGAATATCAATGGATGCACAACCCTCTGTCATGAGGAATTCAATAACACAGCATTATTTCAACCATATTACAATTTACAATTGTTTTTTTTTATAAAAGTCATCACTTCTTTCAAAATCAAGCTTTTTGTCAATTTATAATAATTAATAATATAAAAAGATTTTAATAAAATAATATAACAGTTGATACCACACACAGTTTCATTTATTATGATTAATAATATAAAAGTTATTTCTTAAATAAAATCTCATACCATCTGGGGAAAGTTAAGTACTTATTGTTAGAATATTTTACATCATTTATTATATAGATAATATGTAAAATAGTTTTAAGAATAAAAGTGTGTATTATTATAGTTACATTTTAATATGAATGGTTTGTCTTACGATAATAAAGTTAAATGATAAAAGGTAACAGAAACAAATCATTTTGTAATATATATTATTATTATTATTATTATTTTAAATTTACTTTTATGGATTACAATATGAGTAGTAGTGTATTTACTTAGATTTTTTGCCTTGGATAATGTGGAACTTCAGTTAATTGGTGATTGGATAATTGGGGTTCTACTGTATTTCATATCTGAGTACCAAAATATAAAAATATATATTTTTATATTTGTATTAGATTGAGTTAAGGAGGGGGTTACATTAAAAAAAAAATTTTTTTTAATTTATTTAAAACGTTTGACTGTCAAAAATTGTTCAGACTATGAATATGCAATATCCTTGTTCATTTATATATGAGAATTATTTTCTTATTTCAGTTTTATTTAATCTTAAATATTTTAAGAATAGGTTAAGATGGTTAATATTTTAAAATTTATTTTTGTATTAAATTTATGTCTAAATTATTAAACTTTTTATAACTAATTATTTTAACATAATTATAACCATCTTGCAGTTAAATAATTTAAGGCATTCTAATTAAGCTGGTTACTGTGCTATCTAAAAGCCAAACAAACATAAATTTTAAAAAATATGATTCTAAGAATATAAGAAACAATATATTATGGTAAATTAAATTTGATTAATTTTAAAATTATGATTGGAGACATCTGTCATACTATGCAAAGCTAGTCCAATAAGATAGTATCATAGGAAGGGTAAAGTAAAAAAAATTTTTAAAATTTTACCAGTGAAAGTATTTAATTTTTTATTTTCAAAATAAAATTGATTTACTCTTAAATGATCACTTGATGCTCTTGGTCTCAAGTTACAACACCAAAGAAGTGACACAAACAAGTTGTAACAGATTTAATGTGTCACATGTTTGTTATTGGTGTTTCAAGTTTAAAATTATTAAATTTAAATTAAATCATATTTCAATATAAATTTAAAAATGAAATACATTTAAGCACGGGAATTATCCAAATTTATATACAATATATACACTAGAATGATTTCATTGCATATATACAGATTCTGATAATTCCAGTTCTGTTTGTAATTTCAGAATAATCAGCAAATTTTTTAATTATTTTTTCCACTTTTTGGATGTAAAAATTCATCAATTATTTGATTCTCTAAATAAATTCTGGTAAATAATCTAAATTATTATCATCAGAATCTTATCTTGGCCACTATCAGAAATATTCTCATTAAAACAGTATGGTCTTAAAAGTTTTTCCTCTTATTCATGCACTAATTTATCATTGAAACAAATTATTGTCTTTGTTTTAAAAATGAACTAATAGCATAGTTTGTCTTATGAATTTTGAATGCATCATTCTAAAATCAGATCATAGTATAATATCTAATGATAAATTTTTATCATTAGAAAAGTCGTGATTCTAAGATAATATATTTTGTGCAACAACATAAATAAAACTTCTATACTTCAATAAATTTTTGTTTCTGTTAATAGAATGAAGATGAAGAGGATGATGATGATGATGATGAGGTAGACAAACTTGAGGATTGTGATTGCAAATTAGAAAAAACTGATTCAAAATCTGATCATGATACTGAAACACAAAATGAAAAAACTTCAAAATTAAACCAACCTAACAATGAATCCACATCATTCAATCTTGGAAGTTTAAGTTTTTTCCTTGGTAAGAACACTTAAGTTTTTATTATGTTTAGTTTAGTTTTTGTTTTTTTCTAATTTTTTGCAGACTAGAAAATACAATTATAAAGAATCTGACAATATCATAATTGAAGATTTTTTTTAACTCCATTTATTTTTTTTATTTTATGATTTAATAGAATGTAGATTTTTTAATCTTAGGATCTTATATATTATGCTAAACTAACTACTTTAATTAAGTGTACATAAACATTGTGGATTTTCTAAATAAATATTCAGTAAATATTTGCATATAGAATGAGAGAAAAGACTGATAAATTCAAACCACCAAATTTCTTGTTCTATAAAATGTAATTTTATTTCATTCTATTTTATACAAATTTTAATGTGTACTAGACTTTTTATTAATTTCATATAAACTTGTGTGATCAAATTCTGATTGGAAATATTTCTTTGATTAGAGTATATTCAGTGATTTAGATTTAGCAGTTTGTTCTTTCATTTTATTACTGAATTTAAATTTTTTTATGTAAATATTGAAATACTACTCAGTTTTCATATTAATCAACTATTTTGGTCCCATCTTTATCAGATGATGAAAACTGATTCAATCTAAATATATAAAATTGCTTGTCCTGACTGACTCACTCATTCATTCACTGATTCATCATCGCCCAGAGCAAACCGCTTAACCTAAAGAGGTGAAATTTGGTACACAGTTAGGGTANTATAATATATTTTTCTTGTACTCATTATATTATATTCTTAACTACACTACATTTTTTAAATGTAGATCTTTTATTTGAGAAGAAACTTGCATCTAATTATATAAAGTTTTAAAGATTTTATAAAAACTAAAATGAAACAAAATAGTACTATCTTTTCATAAAACAGATGTCCTGACTTTTAATTCATGAACTCCCCCTTCATCTTCAGAAGAAAGTTATTTTCAAGAAATTTTCTGTTCAAATATTTAAACAGTAAATTTTTGTCATGGCACTGAAATTGTTATTAAGACACGTAATGCTTGAATCAAAAAGTTTTTGCAAATAATTCACATGTGAAATTGGAGAACAACAAATCTCCAAAAATTCTTATGAATTAAAAATTAAACTTCTGCTTTATGAAAAGGTACAATTTTTAATTTTTATTTTAGTTTTTTAAAATAAGTTGAATATTCAGATTAAAATGAATTCACTAGTTAATGGATTATTAATATATTTTTGTTTGTGGAAATAAACTAGTGATTTTCATTTAATATGTAAAAATTACTTTACTAAATTATTTATGAAAACCTTATTTCCTATAAGTTTCCTATAAGTTTGTTAAAATATTCATAATTACAAAATTTTTGTATGACTTTCTGATTAGGTCTCCTATGTCAAAAAAATTTTTTTGTAATAAAAATAATTTGTTAATTTCCTAAATTTTTTTGGTGAATGTGCTTGAAATTAGTTAATATACAGAAAATTTTATTTATTTTTTGTAGGAGGCCAGTTGGTACTGAAATTAAATGCCCAACAAGAAAATGGTCCTGATAATCAGAATTGCCAATGGGTTCTTTCTCAGGATACACCTAAACTTCCGCCAAATAGAAAGGGTAGAAAATCTAAGAAAAGCTGCAAACAAGGTTCTATTACATCTATAGGAAAGGAAGAAATTCAACAAACAAAGAATGAAAAGAAACAAGAGTTTTGTATGGAAGAAAGGGAAGAAGGAAGTGGTGTAAAAAAAGCAAAGTTAAAAACTGACTGCATTCACTCTTCTTCAATGGAAGAAGCTAGTGATTTCTGTAATATGCCATGGTTACCTCCAACTGAAACAAAACAAGAACGAACTGAAAAATGTGATGATACACTTTATAAAACTGAAACTTGGTGTCATTCATTTTCTTCTTTGTGTCTTTCCCAATGCAAAAATGAAAATTGTACTCATAAAGATAAAAACTGTTTGAAAAATACAGGATTGCTTAATTCTGAAGACAATATAACAAGCACTATAAAAACTGAACCTGGTTTATCTCCATCATATATTATGAATTCTAATGTCAGTTTAAAAGAAGAAGATTCCAAAGAATCAGTTGTTTCGATGAAATCTTATTTAAAAGGTATTATAATGTTTTTTGGATATGGCAACAAATCTACAATCTATTGTATTTGCTAAGTTTATCTAAATAATTTCATAAATATATAAATATCTATTTCAGCTTTATCTGTTCCATCATCTAGTTTATCATCTCAAAATTGGGTGGAACATTCAAATATTTGGAGAAATTCAACGAAATTTAATGAAATTCTTACAAAAAAGGAAACATGGTCTCATAGTCAAACATTACAAGATTCAGATGGTATGCAAGTTTTAATATATCAAATATTGCCTTTAATATATATTTAGATGAATGTATGTTTAGTTTTTGCTATTAATTTGTTTCAGCCATATGATTATATTCTATATTATCAAATCATTTGTTATTACTTGGTAGTTGGACGGAGAAAGGATTTGTGATCTTTTGGTTATGGCTGCAACCATAATCAGGGTGAGGGGGATGGGGTTATCTAGTAGTGTGTTTATGGAGAGGATGTCTAAACTATTTAAACTTTTTATTTGAAATCAGTTCAGTTTAGAGAAAGGACTTCTATATGAAATAACAATCAATACAACTTGCAACTAAAATTCACTGCAAATAAAACAAGAAGTTTTGTTTTGCCTTATTTATAATAAACTATTAATGACAGAATAATCTGATTTCATTTAAAAAACATTTTTCATTTAAAAAGAATTTTGATAATTTAGTGGATGTGATTTCTCACATTTTGAATAATCTAAAAGATGATGATAAAATAAGGAAAATAAATTTTATATGGATAAATATTTTATTATTTTTAGTAATTATTTGCTTAGAGACTGATTTGAAATACAGTAGAGCGTCGATTTTCCGAATCAATTGGGGACTGGGGTTGTTTGTATAACTGACATTTCAGATAACCGATTTATGTACGAAAAAATAGTTTAACGTATTCGATGCTGAAATTTTTCTCCGTTGCATGTCGCTTTGCGTTGAATTTTTGTCGATGTTAAGTCTAACAAAGACTAATGTATCGTTAAAAATTATTTTTTTATTTTGTACAAACAAAATAAATATATTGAAAAATATAAAAACAATAAAAAATTATACTTCAGATGTTAATTTAGTATCAAAAACGTAAAATATTTGAGTAGCCCAAGACATAGCCAAAGATTGAAGCACCACAGCACTGGCGAAAATTTAAATTTGACGACTGGAATTCTTTCGGATGATTGACTTTCAGAAAATTGACGCTCTACTGTAGTATTATCCTTTTGAAACTAACCAATTTTCTTCTTCTTTCTGAATTAATCTAACTTTCTGAACTCTAACTTTAAGCATTACCATTTAGAAGTATTCTAGTACTGATGTAACACTAATTACATTAAGTTTTTAAATAACTTAATCAGAGCAATTCAAAACATAGGAAAGCTATTTATTAAATAAATTATATTAATAAACCATAGGTAAGAAAGGGCAATTTTTAGGTTAGATTTAAACTTCAAGTGTTAAATTGAATTTTTAAAATAGTCAAATCTTGGATTTTGAATGACTTTCTCTTCAAATGACTCTTTTCAAACAAATTGGTTCATGAACAGAATTTTGACTATTAATTGTTTCAGTTGCCATATGATAACTTGATTGCTGAACAAGTTACGTGACAAGAGTTGGCCACAGATTAGCAAGACACAGATGGTCAACTCTCTATACTTCCTAATTTAAGTTAGAAAGTCAATGGTCTGACCAATCATTGACAGGACTACTTATTCAGAAGTTAGTGGTGCTGAGATCACCTTATGTCATTAGACGTCATGACAAATCATCAATGATGTTTCTATTTAACTTAGGTTTCAATGCATATGCAGGAAAGATACTTCTGTTTCTCAGTATGTACTGCAGTCAAATTTAAATGAAATTAATAAAATCCATGTTAACTGACATTTGTATAATATAAATGGTATCTAAGAATTTGTGTTTAAAGGTGCTTAAGTTCAATTATAGAATAAAAATTTATTATATATAATACAGTATTATATTATATATAATATTACAATGCATTTGTAGACATTTTTATTTATGACATTCAGCTAAAAAGGTTAAAAAAGGGTTTTTTGGGGGAGTCGGGAACAGATTAATCCATTTTATATTGTTTCTTATGGGAAAATTTGCTTCAGTTTTAGAACAACTTTTAGGAACAAATTATGTTGAAAACCAAGATTTGACTGTATATATTCTTAATTTAAATACAGTGGACTGTCACTTATTGTGATTGCATTGATTCAAGACTGTTTTGATAATAATAATTGGCTGATGATAATATCTAACAGCTACCATCTTGCAGGACAGACAATGTATAGGGAAATGTGTTGACTACAGCAGTAATACTTAACCAGTCAGTTGGGATCGACAGATCACTTTCAGAAATTTTTGATTGATTGCATAGGATTTGCTGTTCACATTTCATACTTAGGATTTTTTAATTCAATAAAAATATATTACTTTCAATATTAAGTCATGAATGATAAAAAGCGAGATTACTTACTTATACTGTATACAGTAATAGATCACAGTTAATACAGATGTTACCATAAACTTACTAACAGTTATATAAAGATTATTTTTTGTCTAAGAGTAGATGATGACTAGTTTTAATATAATGAAAGTCATTCACAGCAACAAAAATTAACAACCAATGTTTTTTTTCACAAAAAAGAATATCCATATCCAGTTTATTACCAACATATACAGGTTGAGACGAAAGTCTGTTGCACACTTTTCGTCCAAAAGTACTGAAAATATATTAATTTTGTTAATTTAGTTGCATAGAAAACCATGCATGGAAAATTGAATGGAACTTTTTGTTGACCTTAATATTCAAATTAGAAATATTTCTGTTTTGTCTTGATTATACTTTCTAACATAAAAATTGATGCTATTATATATATATATATATGTAACTGGCAATACACCCACACAATAAGCAGGAGTAATGGGTTCAACTCATACTTTGGGCCAATTCTTTTCTTTCAGAATATTCTAAATTAAATTAAATTTAATCAATTTCATTTATAATTATTAAATTTATTGCAAGATGGCAGTGTAACCACCTCCAGCTTGTCAAATAACTTTGTTTTGGTTTATTATTNTCGTTAAAAATTATTTTTTTATTTTGTACAAACAAAATAAATATATTGAAAAATATAAAAATAATAAAAAATTATACTTCAGATGTTAATTTAGTATCAAAAACGTAAAATATTTGAGTAGCCCAAGACACAGCCAAAAATTGAAGCACCACAGCACTGGCGAAAATTTAAATTTGACGACTGGAATTCTTTCGGATGATTGACTTTCGGAAAATCGACGCTCTACTGTATATATATAATAGCATCAATTTGTATGTATATAATATATATATTGTAATTAATCCAAGTAAAGATATTATCTGTAATTACTTGTTTGTTTTTCATCATATTGTTGGCATTGTTCTCTAAGTTTAATTTATCTGATAAATTATTTTAAATTTTCTTTTTATGATTATTTTTAAATTGAAAAATTTAATGCTAAAATTATAAAATTTCTTAAATTTGTAGGTGGTCCTCTGGATTTATCTATAAAAAATTCTGAAAAAAATTTATCTAAATCTTGTGAAGCACTGACATCTGAAAAAAGTTTGACTGTGCATGATTCAGTTGCTTCTGATACACAAATGTGTCCCTTCATAAAGTCTTCCACTTGTCAAAAAAGAACATCAGTTTCTACATCCATTAAAGATTCGTTATCTTTAAATGATATGTCTCAAACTAATATGCCCTTGGATGGCTGGAGTGTTCAGGTTTCACATGGATTACCATATGTTAAGGGTGAGACAGTTAAAAAAGATTGTCATAGCTCACAGTTATTGAGTAAAGGTTATCCTTTAAGTTGTGAGTATTCGCGATATGGTATGACTGTTACATATGCTCCAACTGTTTTTCCACCTGTGTATAATTGTAAAAAAGATCCCACTAACAAAGGTAAAAACTATTTTTGTATTTTTCATATTAATTTTAATTTGTCACTCCTTGGTTTACATTAAAACTTAAAATCATTCTCCTGTAAGTTTTTTTTGTATCATACTTAAAAATACTGTCTTGGTATGATAACTCCATTGTACCAGAGTATATGCAATATATCTGGTCTTTTTGTATTAATTTATTATGACGTTATTTAATTATCTGCTTAATATTATATTTATTATTAGAATTTTTTTATACCAGAAAAAAAAGATAATAAAAAAATTTGTCTATGATATCCTGTTTATTATTTATCTCTGACAGTAAACAGTTTTAACATATGATCTGGTGATTTGCCCTAAATTTTACTGTAAATCAGGGAGTTTCTACATTTGTTAATATAATATGAGTTTTTTTTATTAAGATGAGATATAAGAATATGATATATGACAAAGATTAATTTTTAAATTACTGGTTATTTCTTTCAATAAAATACTAAAATACATTAATTACCTTATTCAAAATACTTATTAAAATGCTGTAAACTAAGAAATTGTGTATAGATTATTTTTATATCAATTATTTTAAAATATTTTAGAAAAATAGTACTTTTATTTGCACTCAGATTGTACTCCAGAAAAAAACAAAATTCTTTAGTAGAGAGAGTAGATACTAACTACTTTACAAAAAGTTCTGAAATGGAATGATTGAGTGCACCTTCTATTTGAATAGTCTTTAAAAGGTTAGTGTGATCTCTTATTAGATGATGATTTAGTCAATGAAATCTGCTTTGTGGTAATATTAAATCTACTATTAAAATTTTATAACTTGTAAGTAAATAAAATCCATACAGGCAGTGAAAATCCAGAAGAATTTGTATGGCAACATATCAGATATTAGTTTTTTGTGCAGATATAAAGCATTTTTAACTTTTGGAGAATAAATATTCAAATTTAGAGATCAGAATAACAACTTACTGTTACAATCTTTCTTTTTAATACTTTTCTTGTCATTCAGTCATTTGTCTCTTAAGATTTATTTTAGTATTGTCGTCTTACTTGAAGATTACTTAATGATATGTAAGAAATAAGTTTCAGATTTAAGTGAGAAAAATCAAGAAAAGAAACAAATAATGATTATTTTCAATCATCCCTGATTTCAGTGCACTAAAGACACTGTTTAAAAATCCAGCAGTGGGTTTAACTTTTCTAGCAAAAAAATTTAAAATTGATGGTTCCATCTGTTATATTTTATTTAAAAAAACTTTTTATATTAATTATCATATAATGGTAAAAAGCTTAATTTTGAGGGTAGTGATGAGTTTTATAAAAAAAAAATTGTAAATGCTAATAATGAGTAAAATCTTCATTATAGTCTGACCCCATTAGAGATATGACAAGTAATTCTTTCTCTATCTCCCCATCCCCTTGACCTTAACCACCAAAATTAAATAGCCTCAATCTCCTAATATACAAACCTCCCTGCAAAATTTCAGAAATTTTTAATAAAAGACAGGAGTTGCTAAGCGTTAAATTGAGTGAACAAAATCGTGCCCTCAACACACGCAAACATCCATAGTTCAGAAAAACCCTCCAAATTTTTTTGCAATTTTTGACATTTCAGGGTCTGAGGTCCAAAAATGTAAAAATCTTAAAGGGATCATTTTTTGACTGAGTGCCATATTTTCCCACTTATATAACAGCCAGGAAAGTAAAAAGTAATTCATTTATTTATAAAAATATGCTGAAGAGTTTTGTTCAGAATGGTACATTACTGCTGTCTGCAGCGTATCATTGCTGGAAAAAGGTCTTTCTTGAAAAGCATTTTTTTAAGTCTGGAAATAACAAATAGTATGAGTCATTCAAGCTCAATCACTTGCTGTAAGGCAGTGATTGAGCTGAAAACTAAAAACCAGTCCATGCAATGGCATAAAATCTGCCTGATTATAATGGTAGATTTAGCAAATGCTGCACTGTGGATGGGTCCATTGTCGTATAACAGATGTAACATTGAGTACTATTTTGCATTTACAGCAGTATTTCTTTCTTTAAAGTCCACTATCAATATGCCCTCAGTCCCCAAAAAAAAAAAAAAAAACAGTGGTCACAATGTTCATGGCTCATGGTGACAGTAGCCTTTCTTTGGGACTCCATTCCATGTCTTTTTCACTCTATTGACTCCATTTTGAGAAAGGGTCATAATAAAGAACTATAGTTTTGTTGCTGTAAAAACAGATTTCAAAAAATCAACTCTACCTGCTTTGTAGAGATCCAAAGTTGTCTGCAGACTTTGTATGCTGATGGCAGAAAGAAGTTTGGAACCCATCTTGCACTGACATTGCTCAGGTGTAAATGCTCATGAAGTATTAATATATGCCAAATACTCATATGTGATAGGTTATTCATTGCTGTTATTTCTTTCACTTTCAACCGTGATCTGAAAAAACTAGCTCCTCCACCATACCAATTTTTTCTCAGGTTACTGGGTGACAGATTTTATGTCCTCTTCAAGGGCTTCTTTCCCTAATCAAAAATGTTTAGCCATTCTTTGACAGTGTTATATGATGGCAAAGCTTCCCCATACATATAATCTAGCCATTGCTTGATATCCATAGGTGTTTGTCCTCCTTTTGTAAGAAACTTGAGTGCCCAATACTCTAGTTAAAAATTTGCTGCCATGTCCTATAAAGAAGTCCATAATGAATTTTTTTTTAGTACTACAGCCATTAGATTTGTAACAAACACTAAGACAGTAAGTAACCTTTTCACTTACTGTACTTTTAAATCTCAAACTCAACAAATGTAGGACTTATCATACAGGATGCATGTATAAAAGAATATGGTAAAATTAATCATTTTGAGTTGTGATTTTTGAATGTATTTTGGGTCTAAACCACTCTTCAGCTGTTGACAATTTTAAAAAAAAAAAACTGGTTTTGAGTAAAGTCATAAGGAAAATGTATTTTTAGTTTAATATTGGCTTGGCCCAAGAGATCCTTGGCCAAGCTGTGCCAACCATATGCAAAAGATTAAAATGCTTAAAATAGAAAATTGCTTGTAAAGGGAGCAGTTACTATAAAGTATAAAACAGCAATTATCAATAAACATTAAAATGAAACATAACTAAAGTCTTAAAACAACAGTTAAATAAAAAAAATATATATATATATATATATTTATATATTAAAATGAAATGATCACTCATAATAAGCTAAAATAAAAAACTAAGTCAATGAGTATAATAATGAGATAAGAATAATAAAATTGCATAAAATCAGACACAAAAAAAACCATTAAAAGTAGACATATAAAAATAATTCATAAAATGTGTGCCACAAGACAAGCAGTTAAAATACAATTAAAAGAATAAAGCAAATCATGATAAAATCATAGAAAAGTCTAAAACATCAAATTTTTCTTATAATACTAGTGTCTGATAAAAATGTAAAAAGATGTGAAGGATTAAAATCTTTGTCAATAAGAGCTAAATAGGTAATATTAGATTGATTAAAATATCACAAATGCAATTGGGTAAAAAGCTGACATGCAATTAAAATATGCTTAACAGTTAAAAGGCATTGTCACAAAAGGCATTAAAGTGTGTTCTCACTCATCAAAAGGTAATGGTGGGTGAGAAGACTGTGTCTTATGTGCAATCCTGCCAGGACAACTTCCTCTCATCTATTTCTGCAAAAACTTGATTTCCACCATTCTATGACAGGCTTGATCTTGTGCAGTTTATTGTTAGTCTGGTTATCCCATGAATGTTACTGTAATTTGTATAGTTTGGCCTTTGTTGACAGGCTTTAAATCAGTGTAGGATATTGAAAGAGGAAACTGGCTGAGTAGGGTGGCTGGCTTAGCTGCTATATCATACCAATTCGTTCCCCTTTATGCCTATGTGTCTTAGAACCCAATAAATCTGACTTGGTAGTCTCTTGAAACAAGTTTGTATAACAGTTGCTGGACTATCTGCATGAGACAATGCCGATAAAACTGAAGAGAGTTCAAAGCCTGCATCATACTTAGGGAGTCTGAACATATTATACTGTGAGGATATCATTTGTTCGTGATATGTTTTAGATCAGTGGTCCCCAACCTTTTTATCGCCGCGGACCGGTCAAAGTTTGATAATTTTACCGCGGCCCACTGAGGGGGGACGTTGATCGTTTATATTTTAGATTGACTTAATTTAATAATTTTAATTTAATTGTATTTAAACATGCCTTCAAAATAAAATACAGTTACACCAAAAAAATGAATATAATGTGATTTAACATTTTAATTCACTAGAACGCTAAATCAATGAGAACCCTGAGCTTGTTTCATTGCAAGGAGACGGTTCCCTCTAGGGGTAATAGGAGACAATGACACCCGAAGTGTGTTTCTTACGTCCAGTTTATTCTGTTGTTCCGTCGTCCATTAAAAGTCGCACAAACCCGAGGAAATACACCATAGTAAATAAAATGGAAATAATTTAATGTTCCTTGGGCGGCCCGGTACCGTTTGATCCACGGACCGGTACCGGTCCGCGGCCCGGGGGTTGGGGACCACTGTTTTAGATGGATGGCATGCAGTTCAGCAGAAAATACTGAGGCATCTGTTGATAGTTGATCCATCACCACATTGTCATGACAGAGGATCCAACATGATTGAGATTTGGATTCATCTGTGTAAATGAAAACAGAACTTCTGTATTTGTGACATATCTCAGAACTGTTGCCAGTATACATAGTCTGCAGTGTTTGCTTTTCACTGACTGTGGAGGCTGGTATCGATAACTATCAGTTTGGCAACCCATAGAGCTATAGGATTACACTCCATTGGGAAAATAGCATTTATATCTAATCTCACTCAGTACAGATTGCTTGTGCATACCAAATGTGGTAATGCGAGATGAAAGCAGAGTAATCTAGAGATAGGTGTGTTAAATATAACATGCTTTGCAGGATGATCTGTCAGAACATTCAGTTTTATTGTATAAAAAAGACAGCTGCTTTTTTGTTACACAGAATGGTGGCTCAAATTGATAGATAGATTTGAAAATGCAGGTAAAATTGGTCATTTGATCTCTCAAAACATTTCATCAAAATAAAAATGATAGAATTCCTTAACTTATTAGCAGTTGGACTTGTTTACAATTGTTCATTTATTAAACATCTCCTGTAAAGGAAAAGGAAAATTTTATAAAATTTGTAAATTTTTGTTTGTAAGCCTATTAGAACATTAACCAAAACATTTTGCTGTTAATTAAAAATTTAAAATACTGGAAATCTTTGTTAGTTCAAAGTTCAAGGGATAAAAATAATCATGACTTTGAATTATCTGAAATGTACATGTTTCTGAACAATATGCTGAATACCCTATTACTGATGTATTTTATTAAGCAAACAGAATAAGGCTATGTATACAGAATGCTATTTTTGTTAATTATAATAATTATGTAAATAAACTGCAAGTAAACAGCATGCATCTGATGAGAACCTCAAGATCGCCAGATAGGTTTTATAAAAAGCAAAGCAGAATTCCTCAAAATGTAGCCCAAATTATTATTTTTAAAGTGGTCAAAAAAGTAATAAGTAGCTCAAATGTAATCACTAGAACCCTACAAATATCTCAATCTTCTACTTGTACTGTGTTACTATAAAAGCAAAGCTATGTTGACCAGATTAGGGTTGTCCTTGGTCTGTTGTTCTCTTATAGCATGGAGACATTTCAATCTAAACAACTGAGTTAACATACACATATCACAGTTCAAACAGAAATTTCACTTTGAATTTCAAAGTAGCTGTATTTCAAACTAACTGAATTTCTTAAAGTGTAAATCTTTATAGCCCACCTGGGACATATAGTACAGTTACAAACTAATGGGATTTTGAACTATCTGAGTTTGAATTAACAAAGATTTTCTGTATAATTTTTGGGCTGCAATTTTTTCATATGCAGACCTATAAATTCCCACTGTCATCCATCTATCCATTCTTGAGATTAATAAATGACTGGCATGACTCTATTGTTAAAGGAAAATTATGATGTACTGTACAGGAGTAAGACACTACTAATTTGAGGTGGAGAGCATATATTTATATATAAAAATGGACGTGTGTGTCCCTATATTTCACTTTTTCGCCAAAACTACACATCGCACATGAATGGTGTTTGTATGTGGTAGTAGCCCCAAGTCTCCATTCAGGGTGGTTGCGTCTCGATAGCTATAAGGGTGCGGGAGATATGGGCTTGAAAGTGGTTCTCTATTTCAAATCTTATGTTCGAATTTGTTCGAATTTAATTCGAATATTGTTCAAATTAAATTCGAATTTGAATTCGAACATAAAATTCGAATATTGGTTCGATTATAGAACGATTGTAAACGTTCCAGAAACGTTGAAAATAGTTCGTTTGACTTGACGTGAACAGGAGACGTTCAGAAATAGAATCAGGACCAGGTCTCTAATTAGTCTGGAAACGGGGGACCTAATTCTTGCATTCTGTGAAAACGGGTAAGATTGGCTATAATGTAATTATCTNAGAAGTTGTATTGTGATATATGTGAGCAAAATTAAGATTGTTACAATGAAATAATTTTGCGAGAAAAAAAACTTATTTTTTATTTATAGATTCCAACGTCACTATCAACACAAATGGTATAAGATATTACTACAGTTACAATATTTAAATTCACACATACTGTACCGTTTCCGATCTCGATCACATAAAAGGGCCCGACCTTAATAACTAACCTTATACTAACTTAATATTAGTGGAAGAGAAGAATAGAAATAGGAGGATGAAAGCAGAATACATACGATAGGCAAAGAAAATACCCGGGATTTATTTTGTTGGTATGTTCGACTTATACGTGCCGGGTGGGATGCCAAACGATGACTTCTAACTCGAGTTGTCGTCGTCTTCCTATCCTGTATTACGATCCTTATTCTTCTAAATTCTTTTGCCGCTGTCGCTGGACAAGAACTTCTTTCTCAATCTTTCCAGTACCTCCGTTCGTGGCTTAAGCGACTCTCAAGTGTCCACTCTTCACGTCTGCCTGTGATTCTTGTCTAATATTTATACTGAGTATTTCAATGAGTTAAAAGCTGAAATTTATTTGATTTTTGTTTATATTTATCTTTACTGCTTTTATTTTCTTTTTCAAAATAAAAGAAATATAGAAATAGAAAACATTTTACCTCAGAAAGACTTCATGAAAAGTATTTTTCTCAACAGATAAACCAGTTAATTTGAGCAAAAAGAATGAAAATTTTACTTGTGAGGAAAATAATTCAACACGTGAATTAGAAGTTGATGAAAGATGCTCTGAAAGTGGTGTTGATCTGGTTCCATGGGTTGTTGCACCAATCCTTTCATATGGCCAAATGCACTCTCCATTTTGTTCCTGTTGTGTCACGTATACTGATTCTATGGGTATGAACAGATTATCTGATCAGCCTCAAGGTGATAGCGGTAAGTTTGCACACACATATATAATAATAATAATAATAAATATGTATATTTATATTTATAAGTGTTTTAGAAGTGTTTGCATAATAAAGAATGCTAAATAGATGGAGTAATCAATTTAAACAAGATAAAATGTTTTCTTGAGACTTGTGATGTACAGTTTTAAAAATGGCCTACTCCACTTTTTCTGGGTCTGGAATAAAGGGCTGTGAATGTGGCTGATTTTGAAACTAACTTCCAACTTTCATTTCCCTTTTCATTCCTTTCTGTTTTGTGGTTGTTTTGTGGTTTAAAAATTTATAAGAATCATCATTGAAAAGAACAGTAAAATAAATAAGATGGCAAGTTCTTAGCCAGCTTTTATTTTTAAAAACATGGACTTAGTCATTTTTGAAACTATATGCATCATTTGTACATATGAACATTAGATCTCATTCAGTGGTTTTTAAATCTAATATATATTTCCACCAGCATTTTTAAGCTGTTTGAACCCTGAGCATGGATTCAAAACATTTGAGCCATATGAACTCAAAAAATAAGTAAATAGACAGACAAAACTGAAACAAGAGTACAAATATCCAAAAGCAAGAAATCTAAAATAAAATAAACTAAAACAACATAAAACCAAATTAAATTAGCTTATTCATTAAGATGAGCATTAACTATGCTATACAAAATATAGCCAAGATAAAAATTATCAGAAAATATGACCCTTTAATTCCAGACAAAAAAAAATGCAGGTATCCCTTGTATAGTATGGTAGATACGTTCCAAAAAATGCTGTGTTATGTAAATCCGTGCTATATGAAACAAAGGATTAATGAAAAATATGGAGTTTGGTTTCAGAAGTTAGCAAAAGTATACTATACTTTTTCATTACTAAGAGACATATTAAAGCAATCAATAATTTATTTCCAATTGATAATTAAGTAACAATTAAAAGTACTGTATCACATGTTAATATTAATTTTAAATGTGGGCCTTTTCTTTTTACAAACTATTGTCTTCTGAGATTTTTTGTTGATCTTGATCAGCAGCATCTTTATTATTATTTTTTTTCCATAAAATCTGATGATTTCATTTGCTTTCTTTTTCCTAAAAGACCTTTATAAATTTCATTATATGGAGTCATGCATTTCTGAAAGTTCTCTCTTAAACTTTGTTTCTTTCAGTGGAAGGATATGTATTTAGAAAGTAGAGTTCTAATTGTTTGGCCAAATTTATCCCTTCTTGTATGCTTTTAGGATAAAATTTTGAGTTTCAGGATTTTCATTTGTACTATCATCCTCTGAATTAATTTGGTTGATCTCAGATACCATTTTGACCAAATTTGCTTTATTAATCTCTTCTTCCAATAGTTCTTGGATATCTTTTAAGATTCAAGTCATCATAACCTTCCCCTCCCACAGATTTAGCAAGTTTTAGTATTGCTTCAGTTCTGTTTTCTGCTAGATTGGAGCTTTGAACTGACTCTGGCCATAAATTTTTCCAGCAGACATTTAATGTGGGTTTTATTTCTTTGATAGACAGAGATATGAGATTAATACAGGACAAAATTGTGAACAGCTTACATGCCTGTATGATTCAGTAGATTCAACAATTTTTTTTTATTCACAATCCATTGCAGCAGGTGCTTGATGTAATGAGTGTTAAATGTGACTATGATTCATTGATGTAATGGCTGAAGTAAAGAAGTTGTATTGTGATATATGTGAGCAAAATTAAGATTTTTACAATGAAATAATTTTGCGAGAAAAAAAACTTATTTTTTATTTATAGATTCCAACGTCACTATCAACACAAATGGTATAAGATATTACTACAGTTACAATATTTAAATTCACACATACTGTACCGTTTCCGATCTCGATCACATAAAAGGGCCCGACCTTAATAACTAACCTTATACTAACTTAATATTAGTGGAAGAGAAGAATAGAAATAGGAGGATGAAAGCAGAATACATACGATAGGCAAAGAAAATACCCGGGATTTTTTTGTTGGTATGTTCGACTTATACGTGCTGTCGGGTGGGATGCCAAACTCGAGTTGTCGTCGTCTTCCTATCCTGTATTACGATCCTTATTCTTCTAAATTCTTTTGCCGCTGTCGCTGGACAAGAACTTCTTTCTCAATCTTTCCAGTACCTCCGTTCGTGGCTTAAGCGACTCTCAAGTGTCCACTCTTCACGTCTGCACCTCTCGCAGTTCCGTCCTCGAATGCCTTTTGTCCGTTCCTCCTTGTCTTAAGGGTAATTCGAACTTCTTTGTTCTTCCATTTCCCTGAAGTGGTCATCCCACCCAAGGGACAGGGATTAAGATAGGAAAGTTCTAGAAGGAGATAGAATAATAGAACAAAGGATAGCAGGAAAGAACTAAACTAACTTAACTTAATACATACAAAATATAGCGTACGACTACAGTATTTGGTGGTAAAAATATTTCAATATTTGGATAATTTAAATCTTTTGGGTGATTTGGTGCATTATCCAATATTAGTAAAACTTTGAAATCCAGATTTTTTTTTAGTTGTTTTTTTTTTTTTGGTACAAAATAGTTTAGAAACCATTTCTTAAATAAATCAGCAGTTATCCAAGCTTTTCTATTTGAAGTATATACAGGTAAGGTACTCTTGTTTAGATTTTTCATTACTCAAGGATTGAGGGATTTATAAACTAGCATGAGTTTTACCACATGTTTTCCTGATACATTTGTATACACAAGTAATGTTACATGTGCTTTAAAACTTGATGCAGCTTTTTAATTTTTTGAAATAAATGTTCTCTTGGACATTTTTTTTTCCACCAAAGACTTGGCTCATGTGCATTAAAAACCTGGTGTCATGAATCTGCCTCATTCAATAAATTCTTGCAATTCTTTTGGATATTTTTTGGCAGTTTCATTATCAGCTGATGCAGTTTCCTCTTGTAGCTGTTTTGTTCTGTAATGCTTATTTTTTAAAACACCCAAACTAACCTTTACTAGCTACAAGTCATAGTTAATAGAATGTTCTCCATTTTCTCTTAAATAGTTGTAAATTTTTAAAGATTTCTGTTTAATAACATTGGTGTTTTTTTTGAAGTCATCAATCCAAATGTTAAGAGTTTTTGCCATCTTCTCAATTATCAGTTCTCTAGGCACTGTCATATTTGCAGAAATGGAGCATCCTGCAATAACAGAATCTCTAATTTTTTTTTATGGTCTGGATTGTTGCTTCATGTAAATTTAAAGATTTTGTAACATATGATATTTTTTCTCTTTTCTTCAGATGATCCAAAATCTGTGCTTTTAATTCTAGTGAAATGAAATGTCTTTTACAAGATACTTCTTTATTTCTATCAGACATGATTTATTTTTATATATATATTTTTTGATAGAACTAACATTTTCATGTATCACATATATAATTGAAATAAAGTGGTACTCTATACTCAAACTTACTTTGTTCGAGAAGGCTGTTCAAATACTGAACAAATTTTTCCCATAAGGAATAATGTAAATTGGTTAATCTATTACAGATCCTGTAAAATACACTTATAAAAGTATTTTAACTAGAATTTACCACAAATTTAATAAAAAGTTTCCATGCATAACATGCTTAAATTATAATAAAAAAGTATCTATACACAATACAAAGTGGCAGAGTATACTTATTAATTTTATTGGACTAAACAGAAAGTTTTCCATATTTTTCTGGAAAATTTAACACATTGCTAATGTGAGATTGAATTCTTTGCTTAGAAGCTTATTTTAAACTTTTTACTTCACATTTTGTTTGAATAAAATCAAGTTGTAATGTCTTTGGATAAAAAGCATATCAGGCGTGTTATTTTTTTTTAGTTTCAGAAAAGATATAGCTCCAAAAAACTGTAAAAAATATTCACAATGGGCATGGGAAAGACGCATGTAAATTCTGAACTAGATACAAAACGTATGGGGTACCCAAAAGCTATGTGAAGAAAAACTGATGGAAAAGTTATAAAAATTGACAAATAACAAGTTGTAAACTTCCAACAACTTTTAATGTCAGATGGATAGTGTTGAAACACTTCATTGACTTTGGAATGGTTACAAAACATGTTTTATTCCACGCACATTAAGTGAAAGAAAGAAAAAACAAAAACTAGATTGAGTATAATTTTGTCTCACCAAGATAAGCAACTCTAAGATTTCATTTTATTTTAAAATTACTTATATATTTTTATTAAAAATTTTTATAGATAACAATTTTTATTCGACAAATCATATTAATTTTAAGTATAAAAATTTTTATAGATAACAATTTTTATTCGACAAATCATATTAATTTTAAGTATAAAAATTTTTATAGATAACAAAATAAAAATAAGTTATTAATTGAAAATTTGTTCTAATGATGGTGTTCAGTTGTATACCAAGGAATTTTTTTAAATCTAGAAATTGTGTTCAAATGCTGAGTTACCACTGTATTTCATTTGTCATTTTTATGAATTGCTTTTCTGTGATCAAAAAAAGTTTAAATATGTTTAGGTAAGTGTTATTAAACTTTTACAAAAAATGAAAACTAATGTATAAAAACAAAGTAACAGTCATAAATGCTAAAGCCTGAAAGCAGTTACAATGACTCTTTGTCTATCAACAAGGAAGATAAACATTGCACTGTCAGTTTTCATTAAAGTAAACCTGACAAAAGGTCCAAAAGAAATTAAAATTTTCAATATTGTAAAATCCATGTGTAAATTTGTGACAGCATGTATGCTTACTCATATAAAAAATATCGAATAATGGAGTTTGTACTTAAAAATTGTGATATTTTGTATGGAGGATTTCCCAATTTCTCAAACTGTTAGAGTAAAACTGGAAGTTATGTTCTGTGGGGAGTATCCCCAATTTTCAAATCGTGTTAGAGCAAAACTGTGTTATAGAAGTACTGTGTTGTATGGAGGAGACCTTTAATTCAGTATGATAATACCTAACTTAAAGTAAAAACAAAAGCAAATAAATTACAGATGTCATAATTAAAATGGGATGAACAGACCATTTGCTTTTAATTTTTATTGTTCCTGGATGATGATAATTAGATCCAGGGATCAAGATCATTGCTTTATGTTTGTATATTTTGAATGGGTTGTGTTTTGGTAGCAATGACTAGATCCTCTGTGATTCTTAGGGTTATGTTCTTTGTGTCTGGTAAGATGACCTTGGTTTCTTGCTGTCTAGGTTGTGTGTGTGTTTATCTATCAGTTAATTCTTCTGCTAGAGCTGTTGTTGCCTTATCCTTCTTCGGGTTTTCTTTGTGTTCAATTACTCTTAAGTTTTCAATGTACAAAAAGTGCTATCTGCACTAAAAGGGGGTATATATCTTTATGCTCTAAATTTATGTAATTTGAAGCAGCTTGCTGTTTTGTATAAATTATAACATTATCTTAGAGAAAAAGGAGTCAAATAAATGCAAGTCTATTCAGAAAAAATTTGATTAAAATTTTAAATAAAAAAAATTGTTAAAAGAATGAATATCAATTTCTCAAAAATATACATACCTTAAAAATGTTAGCATAAAAAAGCTAGTCTCATTGCTTTGCTAATATGTGAAATGCCCATTTTTGAAATATGCCTCTTGGAAAGTACTTCCTGATTTTGGAGGAGGTCAAGTTACAGCATAATGATAAGAAATGAAAGACCTTCAACAAAAAAATTTCTGTGTATTGACAGTGCTTCTAGATAAAATTGGAAAGGATTTTTTTGAATAAAAGAGTTCTCTCTTTTATTCAAAAAAATCATAAGACTAAAATGACAGAGCCTAATTTTAACATAGTTTTGATAACTCTGTAGATGGCTCAGTCAATAAGTTTCCCATTCATTAAATACTACTTATGATAAAAAAAAATTTGCTCCTTACATCCATGAAATAAACTAGTTATATTTGCATGTATATATTCATAATTAATTGTCTTAACTAAAAACAAAATAAAGATTTTTACCTGAATATAACACAATACATAAACAGATACCACCAAGTAGTTTTGGGCTTGGGGGAGTCCACAGTAATCATCATAATAATCTTAACCAAGATAACATTGACAAAACTGCATCAGAGTGCTGGCTGGCTCAGAGATGCCTCTTTAGAGGGAGAGAAATCAGAATTCATGATTGTGATATAAATCCAGATCATAGATACACACACTACAAAAGTACATTTTAAAAGACACAACATAGATGACATTTGTAGGAACTGCCACATCATGCACAAAATTATAAAACACATCAGATTTCAAGGTTTTAGAGTGAATGGACTACATGGCAAATTTCGCTGCTACCCAATTTGTCTTTGTAGAATGCTCTGCTTGCTCCTTCCTATTTGACTTTTCAGAGTATGAAAGTGGAGTACTCTATTCTCTGTTATCTGAGAGTAACTGCACTTGGAGTGTACTTTCTTCTCTGGAAAAAACAAGAGTAACAGCTGCTTTAAATATGGCATTGCCCAATGACAAATATTTGTAGAGAATGTAAAACTACTGTGTAGCTATTAATAGATTTTCTCAATTTATTTGAAGAATCATCATTGAATATTGAGAAACATCATTGATTTATTACAATATCAGTTGCAACAGGGTAAAAGACCAAATTTGAAAGATTTTTGGAGTTAGTGGATGAATACATGGATTGAGATAATTGGCTATATTACCACAATAAGTAAAACAAATGTAATTTGAATTGTACACCAAAAGTTATGATGTGACTTGCACCAAGTTCTTTGGATCACTTGTCTATTCTTAATCTTTTTGCAGTGATGTTGTCTTACTCTAATCCTGATCAGTAGGGTAACCAGTTGAATTCACCATTAGAAAATAGTGTGTTAATTATGACAACCAAAGTTGTATTTAAATTAATGTGCAACGAATATTCGGCTACTATTTGGTATTCGGCCTATGTTTTGCTATTTGGCCGAATACCGAATATGTAGTCACTATTCGGCCAAATACCAAATACCTAAAAACAGGAGTAAGAAATAACAAAAACACAGTAAATTAATCATTTTGGTAACTTTTATTAATGATTTATTAACTGAACATACATTTCAAGTTCAAGAAAGTACAATTTTTTTGCTTATTTATGTAAAAGATCAATGGAAAAGTAATATAACTAAGTTATTTTTTTAACAGATCAAAAAAAGGTAACAAATCAAATGAAAACTACCCACTTATTATGTAGTTTAGTTATCTGTATACTTGTATATAAATCATAATGTGCATGCACGATACTTTCGGTTTGTCACTCTGTCGTAGATTTCCCATTTTACAATTACGTGACTCAGCCTGGTGATAACGGAGAAAAGAGACAGATAGGTCGTATATATAAGTCACAGTTATGATTTCACAGATTCCAGACAGGTTGGTAGCCTGAACGGTTCCAGGCTTTTGCTCGTGCACGCTAAGTGATTTTCATTACAAGCATTTAGCTTTCCGAAGTCTATGAGAACAATTATTTGACATTGACAGCTGCAAATTTCACACCAATAAGCTGCCTCGACTTGTTTGATTATGTTATCAACTCAATTTCATATTTATTTTCGCTTCGCAGTCCTTTGTTGTTTTTCTGTTATTTACACTTGTAGGTCATTTCATTGTTATTCACATTTGATATCATCACTTATCACATACTGCCATGACACTCATGTCTGTCTGCTACAACTGTCAAGAATTAATGTGATTGGCGAAGTGTAGTGACAGCAGGCCAATAGAGAGCAGAGTGCGCGATCCTTGCCATAATGCAGTTTGCGCGCCAATTTTCGTACATGCATTAATCAAGCCGAATAGTTTGGCCGAATATTTGGCTGTTCGGTCTGAGGCCGAATATACTATTTGTTGCATCATCTATATATATAATCGGGTTGATGATGATAATAATAATAATAATAAGCGCAGAGCCCAAATAGTTAGGAGTTGAAATTTGGTACATGGTTAGGGTATGTCACAGGAACGCACACTAAGAAGAGATTTTTTGAAATTCCTCCCCACGAGGGAGAGGGACAGGATTCAGTCTTAACACTTCCATTGTTAATGGAAGTGTTAAGTAACAATGGAAGTATCGACAATGGAAGTGTTAAGTAACAATGGAAGTATCGACAATGGAAGTGTTAAGTAACAATGGAAGTATCAACAATGAAAGTTTTAACAATGGAATTGTTAAAAAAAAGTGACGTGCAAGACGCAGATGCAGTTTTTCGTTTTTGCGGGAAATTGAACATATTTTTAGACCCATCTAAAAATTCTCTACTTAGTCTGGAAACAGAGGGACCCAATTCTTTCATTGTGTGAAAACAGGTAAGGTTGACTATAACGTAATAATCTTAATCTTCGCTATCGTTACTTTTTGCACAAGCAATGCTGGGCCTATCTGCTAGTTAATATATATGCAAGAAAAAAAATCTATTAAATAATTTTTTATTTTATAATAGTTTATTAATGGTAGAATATTTTTGTTTTAAAATAATTACTTTGAAATATATTTTTTTATTATTATTACAGAAACTCCATTGGATCTATCATCATCATCGTCGTCATCTTCATCGTCATCGTCGTCATCTGATACAACAGATATTACAGATTTTCATAAACCTAAGAATGAAAATGTTGCTGATTAATTATTTGACAGGGTAATTTACATAAAATTATTTGGTTGTTATATATCTATTGTTAATCAAATCAGATGATTAATTCTTCTACTTTATGAAGTTATGAAAATATTATTTTATAAGGAAATAAAAACTTTATTAATCATAATAGTTTTAATTATAAACATTTTTGGACTATATTCATATTCTTTACAAAGATTATAAATACAGCTGAAAATTATTAGCTATAAAAAACCTTTTTATCATTGTAATTAATACATTGTAAGTAGTAAATGTTAATAATCTATCATTTTTATGTTCATAATTATAAATTTTAAATTATATTTTATTTTTAAATCTATTTTCACTGAAAAATTCATTAATTTGTTGTTATTTTATTAATACGTTTGATTATTTGATTTATTCATTATATTTAATAAAAAATTTTAGTTAATTTTATTTATAATTGTTTTTGATGTGTTGTTCAATTTTTTTTTAATATTAAGTTTTAATTTATTTTATTGACAATTAAAACTTTCTAGTGTAATTGTAACTTTTTACAATCAAAATAAAAAATATTTTAATTAGTGTATTTCCAGAGAGACAGAGTGCATTTTGTTTCTAAGAGTGAATGAATGGTTTCATTTTGTTTGGAAAAATGTAATTTTTTTTAAATTTATTATTAACCATTAAATTTAGTTATTATTTTTAAACTGAAATCTGTTTTAATTTCAAAAAATTAATGAGTTGAATTTATGCAATTAATGAGAACTGTCAGTAATTCAAATTTTATATGATTCATATATATATATATGAATCATATCAAACTGATTCATATCATATATATATGAATCAGTTTATTTTATAAATATATTGTAACATATTTGAACAAAGCTAATATTTATAATTACATTTTTAAAAGTGCTTATTCTAAATTTTAACTAGTAATTTCTTTTTCAAATTCAACAAATACTGTGAATAAAATTTTAATATTGATTATTCTGATAACAACAGGTAATGTTTTAATGAAATCTATGGTAATTTGAAACATTTATTTGGATCCTACTGATTTTTTTCCTCACATATAGCAACAATTTTTTTTAGACAAACTATTCCTTCCAAATTCCAGACTATATTTGTGTCCATATAGTTCCCACTTTACAATTTTTGGAGTTTAAGAAATTTTTTATATATAAAAAATATAGCCTATATTACAGTAAATAAATAAAGGTCAAATATTCTTAAATACTGTGTTTAAAATTTCAGGCATAGCATGCATTCTGCTGTATGTTTGTTTAGGAAAATTAGCATTAGTACCACTGTAGTAATGACAACATTGCAGACAAGAATGATACTTATTCATTTATCTATCTGCTGCCATCCAAAAAGGGTTCATTCTTTTGAACCAAATGTCATAATAAAAGAAAATACAAGAAATCCTTATTAGTTCAAAATTCAAGGGATGAAATAATCATGACTTCAAATTATTGAGTTACAAATTATGTTAGATTTATATATTTCTGTACAATATGCAAAATGCCATGTAACTGATATAATTTATTAAGCAAATGGAATACAGATAAGTACAAAGAGTGCTTTTTCATTAATTAATAATAATAATATAAACAAACTGCTTATAAACAGAACATGTCCGGTGAGAACCTCACAGGTTGCCATATAGGTTTTATAAAAAATAATGCATAAAGCAAAATTCTTCGAAATGTAGCCCAAATTAATTTTAAAGTGGCCCAAAAAGTATTAAATTGCCCAAATGTAGTAGCTTAGAGTCCTACAAATATCTCAATCTGCTATTTGTAGCCCAATCTTGTAGTTTTGGAACCTAACTATTTTATGAGGTAGAAAAAAGAATAGACCATATGGTAAGGTTGCACCCAAAAATGAGTTACTGTAAAAGCAAAGCCATGTTGACAACATTAGAGTTGTTCTTGGTCTATTATTCTCTTAGAGTATGGAGGCACTTCAATCTAAATGAACGAGTTAACATACACATATCACAGTTCAGACAGAATTGTCAATTTGAATTTTGAAGTAGCTGTATTAGCCATATTTCAAACTAATTAATTTCTTGACGTGTAAATCTCTATATCCCCAGCCAGGACAAATAGTACAGTTATGAACATAATGAGATTTTGAACTATCCAAGTTTGAATTAATGAGGATTTCCTGTACTTACTGCTAATGAGTTTGGATATGTTAATTTTTATCTTTGTTTTTATATTATTCAAATATGCATAAATAGTAAATTTATCTCCTTTTTTTATAACACATGAAAACAAAATAATACAGAGACTGCAATTAATAAAAAGAACAAGAAAAGCAATAAACATTAGGATAATGCACATCTTTATTTTTTCTGAATCAAAACTCATTCTTGAGGATATAATCACTGCTTATAAAATTTGCATGTGAGAAATTTTATTTTTGCTTTGAGTTCATTTTCTGAGTGATTGCTAGGAATGAATTAACTTGTAAAGGTGGAAACTATCTGTGTTGGGATTGCTTTGCATATTAAATACATTTTAATATGAAGGTAAATTAAAGGAAAAAAAGAACAAAGCTCAACTAATGCTAAAATTCTCTAATGCTTGTAATAGGAATTGTCTGATTTAATTAATATTTTTCTTTTTATAGATCATGCATTAAAATTACATTTTCTAAGATAAAAATAATTTTTAAACTTTTTATTTATATTCTAACAGTGGAAAATCATTGTCATACAGATTTTAAAGAATCTATTATAATTGTCATACTGATTTTAAAGAATCTATTATAATTGTCAATACATGATTATGAAAACCTAAACTTTTTAGAAAATTTGTACTCTTATTTTTTATATGTGAACAATATCTCACAAGATGCTAACTGCTATTGTAAGTAAAGTTGAAAATTCAGTTAATCATTTCATTCATATTAAGAGTTAATTTCTCTTTTATGGGGTTACAGTTCAAAAACAATGATATAAATATTATTTTGTAATTAACTATTTTTATAATTAAATCCATTTAAGTTGTTTGGTTACAATTTACTAGTAATCTTAAAAATCTTTTATTTTTTAAGCTTTACTCTAGTATTTTCAGTTTTATTATTCTACTACTCTATAGTGTGGGTTGTTTAAGCTTTATTAAGCCAGAGACAGAAGAATTAGATCCAGAAACTAACAGTCTGTTCTTGTTTTCTAATAATTTATCATCTCTCCGAAATGCATTTTGGACCTTAAGTCTCTCTTCAGTTGGAGTATATGCAATTTAATTTTTTAGTTGATCTTTAAAGCATTGCAACTTTTTTTATGATTTACTTAATTGCAATTTTTTGGTTTGTTCTTAAACTTGAGTTATCTTACAATTCGGGCAATTTAGTTGATCTTCAAAATATTGCAATTATCTTAAGATTTGTAAGTTTTTTTTTTTTTAGTAAATCTGAGAAATATTTCTGAGATTTACTGATTTTCACATTTTTTGCATAAATGTATCTTTGCAAATCATCATATTCTAAAATGAAATATGCAAATAACATATATAGAAATTGGCTTATTGATTCTCACCTTGATGACATATTGAGAGTAACATAGCAATTATAAACGTGCCTTGTCCAAAATAGTCAAAAGTTTATCTCAACATCAAATACTGCACTAATTTTTAAGTAAATGCTTGGTTACATTTAGGTTTGGGATATAATTTTTTTAAATTATTATATTATGATGTATAGTGTACTATTTGTGGCTTGTGTAATTTTGCAAACATATGTATACAATCCAAGAAAAAAAAGTTCAGTATGACTAACCAAAGCTCTCTAACAACTTATATTTCTGATTTACTATCAAGGATATATACCCTTTATTTTTTTTCAGAATTAAACAAAATTAATTGATATAAACTACATGCAGTAATATAATAGCTTTAAAATAATAATTAAAATGTTTCAATGTGAATTTTGTTGATATTCTAAATACTGTTATAACCTTTCTAATGTAAGTTGGCAATTGTAAAATCAGAAAGAACTGCTATTTAATCAAGTGCAGGTGTAATGATGATAAATAACTGGTGAATAGTAGTTATTAGTTAATTGGTATTTCATTCTCTTTTTTTATGATTTCCTCTCCTTTAATTATAGTTGGATATATCTAAGAATAATTCTAAAATTACATATTGTTATATGTAACCAAAATATCTATTTCTGTTATATAAAATTTACATAAAGCAATAGAAACTGATTTATAAATAGACTAGCTGTTACCCGCGACTTCGCCCTTGTGGATTTTGCAAGCAAAGCCCATTTATATTCAGTATTTCAATAACCATAGTAATTGTTATATAACACCTACCGCTGAGAATGATGAGAATTGCTGAGAATCAAATGAGCTGTTTTCAATTTGATCAATTTTCTGGAACGTTTACAATCATTCTATAATTGAACCAATATGCAATAACAAATTCGAATTTAAAACGGTTCGAACATTTGGTTGAAAAATCAAAATATATAAAAATATTTATAACAATGTCTGAAATGTTATCAATTTAATACACCTAAGTACTCAATGAAAACTAAACGTAGTTAAAAACACATCTAAAATAATACAGTAGAAGCTGTTCTTCAGGTTAAGCCTTAATTTTGAAGAAAAAGCTTTAAATTTTATTTTCCTTTGTTTCACCTGTCTGTGAAATGTAACACCGATGAGTCATTGTTTACACAGCTGGGTGACCTTGAACACAGCTGGAGTCCGATTTCCCGGGACATTCTCATAGACGTCTCGGGAGGACAAGGGTTTAAAGTAGGGTGACTATAAGCGACACAGAAATTTTTAAATATTTTTAAAAAATTCAAAATTTTATTGCGATTTCCGACCCCCCCTAATTAATTAATTATATATTTATAAAAATATATTAATTAAAAAAATTAAAAAACCATCGGAGGTCGTTTTTGACATCAGAAACTAACTTTAAATAACTTTACTGAATGAAAATCCGTGCGCTACAACTTAAAAACCATGAAATAATTTTGATAAAAAACTCCCATTAAAAAACAATTAAGCCTTAATCGAGCCTTCACATAGGCTCATTAAAATCGCGATAAAATTTTTTTGCGCGGGAAAAAAATTTTGAAAAAATTTCGGGACCTAAAAAACATTCCAAAAATTCAAAAAAAAAAAAATTTTCAAAAATGGCCTTAAGGACCTCATTTTATGTAACGTTATGTAACTTGCCCGAGATATCTCGGGTTATGGGCTTAAGGGGTTAATGCTATCCCTCTCCCATGTGGGGAATTTCCAAAAATCCCTTCTTAGTGTACATTTTCATGATGTACCCTAACTGTGTACCAGATTTCACTCACCTCTTTAGGTTCAGCAGTTTGCTCCAGATGATGATGAATCAGTCAGTCAGTCAGGACAAGTAATTTTATATATATATAGTTTAACAAAATACACATTATTTAAACCATTTTATTTTGAACAATTGCACTTAAAAATTAAATGTTTGGCTCAAGTTGAATCTAGAAAACTCAACTGGTGTAGAGCTTGAGCTATAATCAAGATCTCTCCCCAAATTTCTGTGCTATGTAGTAATATAAAGATAGTTTAAAAATTTCTTTGTCTGAGAAAGAAAAAAACATTTTGGCCAATTATTTTTACTTTTCAACTTAATACACTTAGACTAATGATTTTTCTAACTGCAAAAATAAGCAATTGTCTGAGCTGTAACCTCCATATATGAAGTCTTTGTTCAGTGAACCATTGCTTCAGATTTGGGAAGAGGAAAAATTCATTGAGGGCCAAATCTGCTGAGTACTGTGCAAGTGTAATTTATGAAGTTTTTTGACTGCATTTGAAGTTTGTGCAGGTGCATTGTCATGGTGGTAAAGCACTTTTTACCAAATGCAGATATTTGGACATAATAGCATTCTTCAATTGCTCTAGCAATGTTGCATAATACTCTCCATTGATGGTTTTATCTTTTTCTAGATAGTCTAAGAGCACCATACCCTGAGCATCCCAAAAAACACTGGCCATCAACTTTCCTACTGATAGAACACATTTCACTAACTTTAGAGCACTCCCACCCTCTTCCATGCATTGTTTGGACTGCTGCTTCTTTTTTGGCATGTACAGAGGAATCTGTTTCATCAGCAGTGATGAAACATTGCAGAAATTTAGTTGAATTGTTTAAACATGTCCAAATACTTCTGAGAAATGTTCATTTGAATAGCATGACATCCATTGCACTAAGAGCTTTTTCATATGCAAATGTTCATATAAGATGTAAACATGATCTATTGGGATCTTTGCAATATCAACAAGCTTGCATACTTTCACTTGTCAATCATTTAATACAGAATTGTGGATTTTTGCAATGATTTACTCAGTCATTTCAGTTTTTGGCATCTTGAATGTTTATCATCAGAAATGGAAGGATGATCAAGTTTAAATTCAGCAGTATGTTTCTTCACTGTAGAAAACAATGGTGAATAATCTTTTAAAGTGGAATTCAACTCCTTTATTTGTTGGCTTAATGCCAACAGATATAAAAAGGCATCTTGTATATAAATCATGAAAAGGATATAAAAGGATTAAATCTTGTAAAACAAAGTATTTTATCACAGCACAAAATTCATTTTTTTTTTTTTTTTTTGAAAATACCAAAACTTTGTTTCTTTACTCAACCATAACAAACAAACTTTTAAATGCATGTGTTTGAAATTTCACAGTATGCCTTCAGATCATACATGAGAAATAACCTTGCCATTTAATATTACCAACACCATTCTCTGTTAGGCTGAGAACTTTGAAACTATTCCTATACTGTACATGGTACATATACAATACTCTATCAATTATATTTTTGTTGTCCCCTTTAATAAGATTTCTCCTAAGTTTTAAAAGTGTTTGTTTTAAAGAGGTTTTACTGTATATGGTATAAAATTGAACATTAAACTCTGTTTTTATGGAAATTGTTATATTACCCAACATTTTAAAATAAAATTTATTAGATTTAATAATGTAAATATGGTAGTCCTGGAAACTCAATTCTTTAACTTAAAATTCTGTAAAATTTGTTGTGTTGTTTAAAACAAAATACATACAGTCTGATTTTTACATCTATAACTTAACTGTAGGATCAAATAAGTTATCATTCTTTACTGGTGACATTTGGTAATAGCATCAATTCCAGTTGTTAACAAAGAATATACAGTGGTGCCTCGTACAACGTACTTAATCCGTTCCAGGTGCACGTCCGTTAAGTGAAACGTCCGTTATACAAAACGCATTTTCCCATAGAAATACATGTTAAAACATATAATTCGTTCCGCAGCATAAAATAACTGTACTGTACCATAAAATATGAAAATGGAGCAGACACCAATTATGCCGGGTAGTCAGATGTTGTGAGGAGGAGGTGGAAGAACACTTTCTTTACACATTCATACAGATACAGACTTTTTACACATTGCAGCGGGTCTTTTTTTATTGTTTTTTAATCGGAGTCAGATTCAGGAGAGGCTACCGGAACTTGCAGGGTCAACTTCTCTTGTTCCATCCTTTGTTTTTTGCCCGCTGGCTTCTTGAAAAACATGACCAAGGTGGTCTGTTTCTCTTTCTTCTTTAACACCTGTCGGAAATGACGGACAAAGGTGTCATCGTAGAGATCATTGATCCTGTTGGCCTCAGCTCTGTTTGGATAATGAGTGTTGGTAAACTCCTGAACCTCTCCCCATTCGACAAGAAAGTTTTTGTCAACTTTCACTCCTGATGATTTCTTGCTTTGTTTCAATTGAAATCACCTTTCTGTTTTTTTAGAAGCCATGATGCATTATAAATGACTTAACTTGCCAGATTATATGATACGAATAATTCTTTATTAATTAAGATCACTAAACACTTCTACGAGCTACTCTCGCTCCGTTTGTTTTTTACAACCTCTTTTCGTCCCGCCACCTCGGCATCTACACAATTACATTTCGTTTATTTGAATCGTCAACATATATTACATTACATTTAATGTTTATTTAAATCATCAACATATATTACATTACATTTCTACTTCAGATATACTAATAATACATTCTAATAATACTAATATATCCTAAAAATAGCAGATTGTCATTGGCAACGGCAAAAGAGTGGAAACATCATTCGCACTTGTTCGAAGAAAGTCCATTGTTCGTCTCACGTAACTGCCGAACGGAAAGTCCGTTGTTCGCAGCAAGTCCGTTGCTCAAGTCACATAATGGACAAACAGAAAGTCCGTTATTCGCAGCGTCCATTATTCGAGGCGTACGTTATACAAGGCACCACTGTAATCCTTTTTCCAAGATGCCACTGCTAAACACCATGATGTCACTAACTTGAAAGTAGCCACTGAATAGCCAATATATTTTTTTACATTAAAATTTAGCTACAAATAGAAATAGTCACTAATGGTACTTAGTTCATAAATATAGCATATGAATTTGCACATAAAATACCTTTATGAAAATTTTGCTATTTACACTAGCATCATTGCTGTGCTGCTGTACATTAAATAAATTTATTAATTTAGCAGAATTTTATTATGGTTGGCAAGATGCTTGCATCAATGAATAGATGATCAAATTTGATCTGTCAACACAGTCTTGGTTCTCTTACTTTAGTTGTTAACACATGAATTCATAAAACTTGTCACTTCCAGTAAGTTATCATCTTAGTTCACATTAAGGCCACTTTGCAGGATTCTATTGTACAAGTAATTCTATGTATAAAGAGGAAATTGTCTTGTGAACCACAAATTAAAATTTCTTTAAATATTATGGCTTATCTGATAGTAATTTTAAATTTATAAAGATAAATATTTAGGTAAAGAATCTTATTACAATGAGTTTCCACTGTTTCTCTATGATTTGTGTTAATATATAATTTTTTTTGTTTAGGTAAACATCCATCTTAAGAATGAAAATGTGATGAATATTAAAGATCAGCATGCATAAAACAGTTGATTATCAGAAGTATTATATAAACATTGTACAGTTTTAAAATATGTTGTTGAAAGTTAGTAGACTTATATACAAAAAAAATTCAATTTTGTTAATAAAATTCATGTTGCAAAGATGGAGTGCTTTGTTTGACTCCAGTACATAATGTGACATCTTTTGTGCATATATCTTACAAAATGCAATTACTATAAAATGATTATATAAATAATTTTATAAATTGAAATTTATTAAATAAATATAGATAATTTTAAAGAAAATCTTGAACATAAACTGTGCACTTCAAAAGGTTAACTTGACTGACAAAATTAAAATTTTAGGTTATAAACTTGCATACCAAAGTCATTTTGGTAAATTTTTTTAATCAGATTTTTAAGAATTTTAAATGATAACAAAGTTATTTTAAAATCTGCATTAAAAATTTTTAGTTTTTACTGTTAATTTAAAAATATTTTAGTTTTTAAATTAAATGTAAATGTAAAAAACAAATAAGCAGTTAATATTTAAATACTTTTTACCATTTTTTATTTTAATGTTGAAATTAAAAACTCGACTTTTTACAGTATAATTTGTTTTTTTTTCCAAAAATTTGTAAAAACTTATTTTATAATTGTGATTTTTAGCTTATCAATACTTAAAAAAAATTTTTTTATGATTAAAAGTATTCAGTAGTAATTTTGAAAATTACTAATGGACTAATTTAATCACAAAAATATTTAAGTATTGACAAGCTAAAAGAAAAATAGCATAAAATGATGCAGTACTTTTATAATTTTTTAAAAATACAACAGTTTTATATATGTTTAGACAATAAATCCTATAATTTATGAATTATACAATTCATTTAAATCCAAAATTTAGATTGATGTTTTCTTCTAGACACTTCTAAATTAATAAACAAAACTAATTATAATGAATTATTAAAATATTTGACAAAGCAAAACCATCTGCATCTAGACTAAAATTTTTGAAGGAAATATGATTTATGAACTTTTGAAAGACCAAATCAGAAAAGTTGGTTATACGTTTTACTTAAATTATGAAATTGAAAATTACTCGTATTAATCATTTTATGAATTTAATTAAAATAAAAATTCCTTTGATACTTTAATTTTAAACAAAAAAATGTATTGTTGAAAATAACAGTAGTAGTAATTGAAGAAATGTTTAAAGTAAATAACTTTTTTACATTTGAGCATCTTCAGTAATGCAATCAAATAAAGTAGTTCTGTTATCATGAAAACAATGACATCCACAGCATAATGAAGAAAATTACTTTAAAGATAGTATGCTTTCTCAAAAACAGAAAATAATCAGTAATATTTGGTTGTCTACATGTTGTTAGGAAGTTTCTTCTTTCAAAGTTTTTGAGATGTTTTTTTAGCTTTTACATTTGAAGGACTATCATTGTCTTCAATAAATAAGAGATTCAGTTTCAAAAAAATATATTAATAGGATAAATGTTTTAATGGAGCATAAAAAAATAAATAATTTTCTTCAGTGTGCTGCTAAACTTTGCCATTTCTTAGACAATGGAGTTAATTTGTTTTTAATTTTTTATTAAAAAAATTACTGGTTTCATTTGAATAATAACTGCCCTTGAATAGTAGCTGTATCTACTAGTCAAGGCTTTCTGAAAACTTAAAGAAACAGTATAAAATTAATAAATACCAAAAACTACAGTAGGTAGATACTATATTCATTTAACAAACAAACTTTAATAGAAAATGAACTATGTAAACTGTACACAGTAGGTGTATTATTTTCATATTGCTGATATATAGAAAGTAATGCATATTATAAAGAAACTGGTTATAATTTTAAGTACAATTTCTTTCAAAAATGAAACTCATAAATATTTTAAATATCTGTTTGATGTTCATTTATAATCAGGTATGTGCAAAGGAAATAACTGTCCTCAAATATAACTGCAGAGAAAATATGCAGTTTAGAATGGTAATCATAGCTATTATTCTAATAAAACTGAACTTTATATATTCAAATATAAGTTCAGTTTTATTAAATATAATAATATATAACAACAACAATAGTAAAAGCCTTCTCATTGATTGACTATATATTGACTACTATACACCTACATAAATATTCATAATAGCTAAAATGAACATTAAAACATAAAATAAGGAAGGTTTTTTTTTGGTCAATAAAATGGTTTTGTAGTAGTTTCTTGTTTAGATTATAAAAAAATACTTCAGTTTTTAAAAGAGAAATATTATAAAATAAATGTAATTTCTCAATTTCTTATATAGAAACTGTGTTGAAGAAATTTCCCATCAATTTCACAATTCACCATTAAACTCAAAAGTTGAAATTACAAATGATTTGTTAATAAAATTCATTTGTCAGTTAATTGAAATCAGTACAAAATTAAAGCCTATTTAGATCATTTATATATATAATTTTTTAAATTTTTCATTTTATACTTTAGTTAAAATATTTACTGTTTATAATTCAAATGTAATAATAAAAATTAATAGAAATTTCCGAATAAAATTTTTAAGGAAAAATAAACCAAATTTTGTTATGCACTATATAATTAACTATAATTTATTAATTAATAAAATTTGTATCCATATTACTAACTATAATATAAATAGTAATGAAGATCAGATTTTGCAATTTTTTAAAATCTATAGTTACTATTTTTTTAATATGAAAAAAAAAAGTCAGATATATAACAAGAATATTCTCAAAATTTAGATGTCAAATGTAATTATAGCAATAGAAAGTTTATCACATGTTATCTTCAGAATATGTAGTGAAACAATATTTCATAGATAATTTATAAATCGTGTTTATTATTTTGAAGCCAACAAATCAAAAATTTGGTTATTACTCATTACCTGTTTTACATTGTCTTTTTTAGTATGTTTAATATATATTTAAAAAATGTATTTAGTAATGAATGAATAAATAAAATTTTAATTTTGTATTCAGTCATTTAATATATACAGTTATCTTTTTGAAAGTGTACTTGAATAATATAAAGCCAAGCTTTCAATTTAAAATAAATGTATAGATACTGTCATAAAAATATCTATATATTTGTAAATTGTTTTCTTTTATCTTGAGGAATGAATATTTATTATTTCTAAATACTGAAAAAAACAATAATTTTAAGATTAGAGATGGGACAGTTCTAATTTTTATTTGATAAAAATAGCAGTTTTAATGGTGGTATAATCTATTTATTAAATGTTTAATTTTTAAAATTCAATAATATGCTCAATTATTTTATTATTAATTCATTTAATTTTTACTTAAGATAATTTTAATAAATTAAGACAAACTATTAAAATCATATTTTTATATTTGTTTCAGTCATATTTATTTAAATAAAATTTAGTAATAATTGAACAGTTTAGTTGGAATATAAACAGGAATGGATCTAATTAAAATTAAACAATAATCTGTTTCATATATAATACAAATAAGTGACTAAAGAATAGTAGAATATAATTTAAATAATTTATTCATTATACTTACATAAATATAGCACAAATATATTGTTCATAAGCTTTATATTCTTTATTTTATACACCATAAAATAGAACAGTATTTCCATTTTATTAATAGATTCTTTTCTAATTAACTTTGCTTGATGACACTACAGATTGGGCTATTGCATATTGTACATTAGATTTATTTTATGGTGTAGTCTTGTATAATAAGAATACAAATTTATTGATTACTTACTTCTGATAGAAAGAAAAAGTAAGACTAGAGTTTTGTTTGTAATTCATACAATTTAAAGTAATTAACTGCAATTTTTTACCAATAAATATGTTTTTTAAATTTATTATTACATTTCTGAATGTAAACTGGAAATTAAACTGATAAATGTCTTTTCTAAACAGAAATGCTATTAAGCTTTAAAAATGCTAAATGCAAACTATATCAATTTATACTGTATAAATACATGAAATATTTAATGGTTTATTTAGCTGTTTAATAACATATACAAATATAAACTATATCCCAATGTTCAGTTAGAAAAAGATCTAAAACTGATTATTTGTGAGCTATAACTGTGATAAATATTAATTAGATTGCATGATTTGGCCTTAAAAACAATGCTTAAGTTGCCCTCTTGTAAACTTAAAACTGGATTATTTATGGACTATAAGTATACTAATTATTAAACTTGGTACAAAAGTTTAATAATTATAAAAATATAGATATTTTATTAATCTGTGAATATTTTGATAAATTTATAAAAATCTAGCTAACAAATATATTTATTTTACAATAGGAAGTTGTGACATGATCCTTGAGGATTTCAATAATAATAATTGTGTAAATAAGTTGTGGTATAAACTTAAATTTTTTGAAAATGTTTGAGCAGAATGTTTTTTCCCTTTCTCAATAAAAGTTGGTATCAAGGCTTATTTACACAAACAATACTATTGAAATCCTCAAGGACCACGATGTTGTCTGTCTTGTTAATCATTTTTAAAAATTTACAAAATCTAAATTTTCCAGTATTTCTTTATTAATATAGTTATTCATTACATTAAAACTGCATTATTAGTTTAATTATTAAAGCAGTAAGGCTTTATAATAATTTCAAAAATTGATAAATTTAACTGAAACCATAAAATAATTAAATTTCATCACATAAGAAATCAACATAAAATTTGTCCTGAATCTGCTTCTTCACAATGAAAAAAATATTTAAAGCCATATTTATTCCATTATGCATTAGTTTTTCATTATTTGGATATGATATGAAATATTTAAATGACTTGTTTACTTGACTTAAATTATCTATTTTAAAGTTTATTTGATTAGGAATTTTTTATTTAAAATTTTATAAATATTTTAAAATTAATATATAGTAATATTTTATAATAAAAGATAAATTATTAGTTTTTCATCATATTTAATGAAATATTTATCTATATTATTCTTTATATACAATTCCTATGCGTATAAAAATTTTATTTTAAAAATGAGATGGAAACAATTTTAATTTTGAGGTTTTCTAGTTTTCACCCTTGCATATTATTATGGAAAATGTGGTAAATTCATATTGTTAATAGTGAGTGTACGTATAGAATAAACTTAGAATTAATTTGAATCATATTGAAAACATGTTAAATGATTTTCATTTTAATACAGATTTTAGATTTACGTTTAATTATAAAATTAATTTTAATGGAACATAACTTATTCTTTATAATTAAATTTTTATGCATAAATGCATTTTTATATATTCATTTATCAGATTTTTTAATTAGCTATTTATTAATCAACTGTAGCCATTAAAAATAAAACTGTATTTTTAATTGTAAAATTGCAAGTTTCAATTATACTGAGTTGTAGAAATACTTAAAATTGGTAACTTTCACAATCATTTATATTTGTTAACTCGAATTTTAATAGAATGATTTTTTTCTGAAATATTCTATGCTTTCTAAAAAAATGGATAGTAACAAATGTATTTAAAACAGATATTGTAAGTCAAATTACATATCAAAGTTTCTTTATTAACAAATATAAGATTAAATATCAATGTTATATAAAGTTGATAAATTTTATTATAATTGAAATGCTTTTCAACATAAACTGTTTAGTGAACTAAGTTAATTTTGAATTTGAGAGCTGTTCAAACATCCAAATTATGATAATTCTTATTTATTTCATTAAACAACATAAATTGATACAGATTATTTTGTTGCAGATCTTCTATTAGCAAAATAAATTTTGTTTTATATGCATCTATGCAGCTGATCATATCAATTACTGTTTACCTTGTAATTGTAAAATTTAAATGACTTAATTTTGAAGTAAAATCGGTAAGAAATGCTAAGTCACTAAGCCAAGTTTCATCATTTAAATTTTCACATTTTCCATCTTGCTCGTAAAGAAAATCTATTATTTCAGGCAATAAATCACGAAATCGTTGCAGAAATTTACCTCTACCTAGCCATCTTACATCGGTATGTAGTAATAATTCAGATTGGCCTTCATCGAGCTGCAGTTGGAAGAGACGCCATTTGAAGGAACTTCCTAGAATTGAATTAACAATTTTAAATGCTATGTCCATTACCTCTTTTGTTTTAAGCTAACACTTGCTGGTGAATTGTGCAGTGGTAGCTCAAAAAGGCAGGGAATTCATCTTCATTTTGACATAGGGCTATAAATCCATTTCTGCGACCTATCATTGCAGCTGCGCCATCCGTTGTTATTTAAACTAATTTAAAAAGTGGTACTTTCAAATCATTGAGCAAGTTTTTAAAGGCTTTGAATATATCTATACCTCTAGTCCTTTCTTTCAAAGAAATCATACCCAACAATTCCTGTAAAATTCTTAAAAACCATACGAATGAAAACAAATAATTGTGCTGTATCACTTATATCTGTCGATTCATCACATTGAATGGAAAACATCTATTAATATCGTTATGTAATTGTTCTTTTACATTTCCACTCATCTCAATTTGTCGCATCACGGTGTTTCGAGACAGTTGTAGATCTTGAATTGCAGAAATAATTTCATTCTTGATCATAAAATCGTTAAAAAGTGAATCTGACATTTCCAAAAAAATTTCCTTTAGAAATTTACCGTCGGAAAATGGTTTACATTTTTTTGCTAAGAGGTAGCTTACTTTGAATTATGCAGTAGTTACTGCTTGTGACTTTGGCTTTTTAAAACATTTTGTTGATTTGTTAATCGAGTTTTAAGTTCCCTAACTTTACGTTTTCTCAATTCGGAATTTAGTGGATAAGCTGTTTGATACTAAAAAATGTCTTTCTGGGACCGGGTGAGGGGGAAACGTCATTTCCGGTCACGCGACACCTGTGTGCTATACCAAAATTTTTCCCTCGCACGGGGGTCTACAATTGGGGGTTCCCGCCCCTTTTTACCAGTTATTCTTCGAAACGAAAGCGACTTAAACGAGCGAGAGCGACCACATTGGCACCTTTAATACCACTTAGGTTTAATCCACTCGATCCCAGTAAAGGAAAAAGAAAGGGCAATTAAGCGATCGGAATGCATTAAGATAATACCAAATAAACGTCGATCTCATAATCCTCGTGCGAAATAAGTCTACGTAAACGATTTACAATTTCTGAAATCCATAGAAAAACACAAAAACAAAAAAACCTGCTCATGTAAAATCGCACCGAGTCGCCCGCGTCATCGTTCACATGCACAAAGTTAATTTAATTAAACGATTTCTAAGTCTTCGATCAATAATATTAATTATATTATATAATAAAATAAAAAAATGTAAATATTGATACGATTTTTAGGGCATGCCGTTATAAAGATTACTTAAAGCAATAATTTATTCATTGTTTTCGAAAATCATTTTTATGGATATATTAATTAATATTTCAATGACGTCGATTATTATTAATATAAATAACACCAATAACTTTAGGTTGCCTAACTTGCCCTACTCAAGTTCATGGGTATACTAAAATGCAAAGGAAATGCGACAATAAATATTGAATTAATTTTCCTAGAAAATTAAAAACACTCTGTTGCCGAGAACGCTCACTTATCAAGTAAATAGATAGTTAAGAAAAGCCACAATTTAATTTAAAACATGAAAAAAAGGTACTTACACATTTTAAACAGAAGAAAAATTGAAACTCAACGTTGTGACTTTCGTGGACCACCAGTTCACCCTTCCTCTCTCTACCGTGTCCCGACCTACTCTCTCTGTCCCTCTTCCCGCCTTTCTTGTTTTCGGTTTTACGGCCCTTTGTCTACATTTCTTATTCCCCTTTTACAACTGCAACTCTGGTGATTACTCCTTGATTCATTTACTAACAGACTAAGAATTTAGAAAAATACCGTCAAAAATATGGAATTAAAGAAATTATATGTACGAATCAAGACTATAGAATAGCATTAAACAATCTTATGTTGAATCAAATGTATAAAATAAACTTTTTTAAATCAAATTATTAAAGATCTAAAAAAATAATAGAAATTAATATATGTAAAATAATGATGATTATTAGATTAAATTATTTTATTAATTAATAAAACTGTGAATTTGTAATTATTACTTTATATTGTATTTAGTCCAGGACTCATTGTAATAGTTAATAGTCAGTCATCTTACTGGAATACATCTTTCGTGTATATATTTTTGCACAGAATGATTTAATTGGGATTGAACAATTACTTTGTGTTCCATAACCTTATGATTGCAGAGTCACATTTGGATAACTTTTAATGTAAAACTTACCTTCATCAGCTCCTTCATCATGAAAAAAAAAATCGCTCCATTTATGTTTCATGCTTATGTTTTCATTTTATACGAAGATATTCCACATAAGTGAATCAGCTTGTACGTTGTTGTTGCCATAGATAACATCAGCAGTGAATTTAACATTTTTCCATGGTATCATCAATGGAGATGAGAGCCAGGATCTCGTTTGAATATCTTAAAATATATCAAACAGAAAATCAAATTATTACAAGTTAAATAAAAAAAAAATACTAGGAATATAAGTTTGAGGATTTGATATTTAAAACATGATTTTCTGCTCTTATTAACTTAGAGAATTAGAAACTTTTAATTATAGAACATACATATTAACATTTTTACATATATTAATCCTGCACACTAATTCTGTTTTAAACACAACTGAGATTTTGCTTCTAAACAGTTTCAAATATTGCATCTTACTGATATCATTTTCATTTTTCAATTTATCATTAACGTTGAGAATGAGATAAAAGAGAAATTAATAACTTTTATTAGAATAAGAAATATTGAAATCTAGATTGAATCAAAATTTTAAAATTTGGTTAATTATTTTGTCTGCTTTTGAAGGCATTTTTAGAAACATATTTTCTTACTTTTCTAACTGTTAATATTAAAAATGGAGTACAGAATGTTTGTACAATATAATTAATATTATATTGTATATAATATTACTATATAATTACTTAGTTTAAATTAATTACAATTTTTTACGTTTGTTGTACATAAAATTTATCATTAAAAGCTATAATTCTATGAAAAAAATTTTTTTGACAGTTCAATCTGAAATTTTACTTTTTTACTAAATCAAATTTACCAATTATGTTAACAAACTTAATAATAAATCAATGTTTTAAATTAATTTTGAAGTCCAATCATTAATTTTTAATTTCTATTCAATATAATTCATATGGAAAACTTAAAGATAACATCTGTACTTAAATATCAAATTAAGAACATTTTCCAAAAAATAGTTAAGATAGCAGTCATTAATTAAAATTTTTATCTTTCCTAGTCAATTACTATAATTTCTAGTTCATTTTTTTAAAGAAAAATCATTTGCATTAAATTATGTAATTAAAGCCAGAAGTTTGGACTAGAATCTTTTAAAGAGTACTTTGATTAACTTTATAGAGTTTGATTTGTGGTTGCATGTGTTTACTTAGTTAATAATAATAATAGCTATATTCTATTGAAAATAAAATTCTTAGCTCCAGAAATGATTCCCACGTGCCGACAAACAAAGGACTTATTCTAATTTGTCTAGCTTAACTATAACTTAACTAAATTTACAAATTAAAGGGCCCTAGATCAAGATGGGGTTGATAAGAATTAGAAGATTTTGATGGTGGATAGAAAAAGAAAAGAGTCAGAGGGCAAAAATATAAACCTCGAGTCCGTTATTCCAGAGGGGTTTTCTTTCCGTACTCGCTAACATCTAGCCTTCTTCTTCCCAGCTCTTCTCTCCAAAAAGTGACGATTTTCTCGGATTCGAATCTCACGCCCTTTTGCCAGTACCCTTCCACCAATCCGGTGTCAACCTTTTTTCTCGAGAGACACATCAGACCATTGGGTCAACCAATTACGGTGAAGTCAAGGGAACAAAAGCCGGAAGTGAAGTTTAAAACAGAAAAATTGGTGGAAGAGAAATAAAAAGAAAAACAAGGCTTAACCAAGCCACACTAACAATAAACGGAACATTTATATAGCGATAAACTTTGTTGCTGGAATGATTTGATACCTATCTAATTTAATGCAAATGATTTCTTTATTTTTAGAAAACAATAAAATTCAAATATTTTTGTATACTTTTGAATGATTTAAGTCTTGCCATATCCTGAATAAAATATAATATAATTGTAACCTCAGTAGAATAAATATGAGGTAATTTTTGAGGTAATGAGGATTTGAAAGGATTAAATTTTTGTCAATTATATGTCATAAACTTGCGTCTTGTGTTTAAGATTCGGTAAAGATCGTTTCGTATTGTGGCTGTACGCCATATTAGATATATATTTTGTTCTCATTTTTTGTATATTTTTCTTTCTTTCGTCTATTGTTTGTCCTTTGTAGAAATTTCCTTCCCAGCCCTTCCTACTTGGATGGTGGTGACTAATCTCTTTAGAACAAAAGAAAGAAATGTGACCCTGAGGGCTGTGTGTTAACAACGGGCATTCTTTGCTGGGACATTACAATGATATTGAACATTTTCATTGGATCATGTTAAAACAAGAACTTAATTGAGAAGATGTGCAAAAATCATTCGATCACATTAGTCAACATTTTCCAGATAGCAATATTTACGAAAATGATCTTTTTAATGAACTATCATTATTTTAAAAAATATATTGATAAGGAAAAGATTAAATTTTGGACATCAGCAAAAATCTCAACACAGAACAAATGGCTAGAAATATTTCATCATTTTGAAACAAGCTATGTTCCATACAATAACGCATTAAAAATTGAGGAATACACACTGTTCTTACCAGGAACAAATGCCCCACTGAACGCGTTTCTTCTACCGTGAATAAAGTGTGGACATCCGACAAATCACAATTAAGTGTTGAGACTATAAAAGCAATATTATGTGTAAAGTATAATTTAACAAATTCTTGCAAAAAATTTTATGACATTTTAAACAACAGCAGCAATTTATTTAAAAAACTTCACTCAAATAAGAAATATGTAAAAGAATAAAGAGTTTATAATAGTATATATATTTATTAGATTTGTAAATTTTACATATGTTGAAATTTTAAAAAATACAATACAATTTATGCCTTTTTTTATGATAAAATTTTGTTGCTCTAGAACAATTTTTTTAACAAGACAACCCTGCCCTTCCCCCTCCCCCTCCCCCTCCCCGTGAATTTTGTCCCTCTTTACCAATGTTAAAATCTGGTCACCTTAGGCTAGGGTGGTATTAAACTTTTTATTCTGCGTATCATACTTATGTTCCGCTATCCTTTTTGTTATCGATCTGTTGGTTGAGTCTATGTATGTTAATTTTTTGTTCAAATTAAATTGTCGTCGTCTAGCGGTACAGAGTATATACTCCAGGTTGTCTGGCTTCGCTGCATTTATCCTTGTTGTTAGCAAGAAGTTTATATATCGAAAGGTTACGTCTATATGTTAGATCGGCTTTGATCTTCTTGGCTATGATTTTAAAGATTTGGCTTATTCTAGGGTCAAAATCAACCAGTATGCGTTTCCTTTGTCGTTTTTTTTTCTATAAATGAAATATTATGTATTTAATTCAATGTTTTCACTCCTAATGGTGTTAATAATAACGTTTAATTTATTAAATGCATTCAAGAAGCAAAAGCTTATCTTCAGAATATTTTAAATTTATACAAAAGCTAGCAAAAATAAAATTTTGTTAAACTATAAATTACTTGCATACAATTAGTAAATTTTCAGATATTTTTTGATAAAAATAAATTATAATTTTTCAATTACAAAAACATATTTTCATCTAAAGAATCTTCATAGATTTAATTCTAAGTAAAATCAATATACAAAAATTTATTAAATTTTTTGATTTTTTAAAAAAATTACAGTATTAAAATTAAAAATTTATTAATATACAAAAATGTATTAAATAAAAGCATTTGTCTTAAAATATTTCATATAGTTTTAATTTTATTACTATAAAATTGCGTTGGGGAGATCGGAATTTATCTGGACTCTCAATTGCATTCCAATTTCTTCTGCTTGGGATATGCATTCACTGGGACTTGAATATAAATAATCAATAATAATAATAAGGGTTGGTTTGATTGCATTTTCAGAAAAAAAAAACGAAACTTAAGCAGTTTAATTTAAGAATCAAAATTAACCTTTGTAGAAAACGAAACAAAAAAATTCAAAAAACTTTTTAAAAGTATTAAAACACTAAACTTTGTGTGAGGCCTGGACATCACCCCCCCCGGACGGGGGCTGGCTGTCGAGCTAAAGCCAATAAATTGGTGACTTATTTCGTAAACAAGACCGGTGTGACCAAGAAACGGGGTGCGAGACGATTTAATTGTCGCATTCCAAACCGAATTGACAGATCCTAGAACGAGAGAGGGATCGTCCGCCGGGGTAACTTTGGACGGTCACTTTACAGAGAGTTCAAAGCGGGACCTTCTGACACTCCTGTGGAAGGGGCGGCGGCTGGGACAGCTGCGTCTTCTCCGGAACAGAAAAAATGCACATTACGTAAAATTTACGGTTCTGTCATCCGGAGAAGGGCTTGACCCGACTCCGGAAGGGAACAGCCCAGACGGGAATGTTCGGCGACCCCGCGGCCCGAATCGCGTCCCTGGCAACTGACCAGGGACCAGTGAAATTACAGGGGACCACCGTTCGGACCAACGAAAACCTCGTGATTTCGGGGAAAAAATGTTATAAAAGCCCGAGGTCCTAAGGACACGCGAGGGTGGTGATCGAGAGCGTCAATCTTTGCGCACGGCCAAGCGAGTAAAGGTCGGAAAAACCCACATTTGTGTTTTAGGCAAAAATAGGCAGAAACGTCATAATAGGCATTTTTAGGCATTATAAAATACCATTATTTCGATCTAAATGTTCATGATAAGTGTTAATACAAAATCTTAGCCATGTACAGTAGATCCCCCTATAAGACGGTAGATACGTTCCGTTCTTTATGAATCAATTTTGTAGGAATCATAGTTTACGGACTACGGCTGTTTGAAAGGTTTTCTTTCATAAAATTAATCGATTCAAGACTAATTCGACTCAACATTTCCAAAATACGTATATTTTTTTAAAAATAATCCGTATAAACTACGTTATAAACAAAAAATTGTAGGATTACTTACCGAGTGTGTACCCTTTGACTACGCTCGTTGCTAAAGCTTGGTTTCGTCGCGGAACAGCGCATCAAATTGCGGCCGCGATTTCTGATATTATNAATAAATAAATGTATATATATATATTTTTTTTTATTCTTCTATTAATTTTTTAACTTTAACATTTTAAATTTAGAAAATATAGCTTATTTCTCTTATTTCTTGATATAGAAATTCACACTAACAAAATATTTAACAAATACCAAGATAAAAATTGTATAAAAAAAAATGAAAGAAACTTTTTATAAGTTCTCCTATACGCAATAAACTTATATTATATATATGTGTATGTGTGTGTTTAAAATTTTTAATATAAATTCTAACAGTGGAATATAAAATTGGATAAAATTGAAAAATCTACAATATATTTTTAAGTTATTTTTGAATTTCTGAATTTGTAAAAATTCGAAAAAGCGAAAATTCACAATAACATGAACATAAATACACCAATAACGTTCGAAAAAAGTAATTTTTTTTTTTTTGCATCGTAAATCCAAATATAACCCATTTTATCTCATATTATCATTAATAATATACTTCATTCGCCATTCTGTACATGATTTAACACCATAAATTAATAAGGACAGCTTTCATTTACATGAAACTAGGAAGTTTGCAGGAAATATTTATTAGAAATAATCGGAAATTATTATTTCCTATTAAATACGATACAAAACGCTTAAAGAATATTTAATTTTATAAATTATAAATTGTGCTTATAATTTTAATTAATGATAAAATAAATTTTTAACTTATATCAATAGTTAATATTAATAATTTTATTAAAATTCATTGCTTTTTTTAAGACTAATATTATGAACTTTTTGGGAATTTCTGGAACTAATTTATATATGATTTTTTAATACTATAAATAAAAATTTCTTTATAATTATTATTTGATTTTTATCTACATACTTGCCATGGAAACTGGCCAAACGAGGCATCATTTCCACCAACAATTCTGCTGGTTTTCACAGAATTTCTTCCGCAATCTGCACGAAAATGAATATTCAATGTATCTTGTACACGTTCAAGATAGTGTTATATCTCTATAAAATATCTTAACATAGCCCTTTATTTTATAAAAAAAAAAGTAAGAAATTTCAAATATTAACTTTATCATATATTCATAAATATAAATATTTATAAGGTAAAAATGAACAAATATATATATATATATACTTACATGGATCGTTGCGCACAGGACCATAGTTAACTCTTTTGATTTTTGGTTGTGGTTTTTTCTTGACACAACAAGAAAATAATGGTCCACAAGAAGAACCTAAAGTACCACCCGATAAATAGCAATAAAGAAAAAATTGACATTTAGAACCACTAGAACAATACGTAAAAACGTTGCTTTGCCTGGATGGCTTCATAAATGTCATCAAGCCACCATAGTTATTATGAGGTTCTTCTTGCTCGAACGTTGGACTAATATTTATAGTGAAGATCGAGCCTGAAAAACATTATTTAATTTATTTTAAATTTTTATTAAATGATAATTTAGCTTTATATTGATGTTTTCCCCATGAACTTACGTTTATTTATTGTTTTACTCGTTATATTTCTGGATCCGTCAAGAGAATTTCTGTCTTGTGAAAGAGAACCTCCTACAAGAAGTAGGAGGTAAAATACTAGCATCATGCGTTTTAGGCATGTGCGCAGATGGATCTAAAAAAACAAAAATCAATATTTCATTAAAATAAAAAGTTAATTCTTTTTAAATCTCAACAAATTCTCTTACTTAAGAAAATAAGAATTTCTAAATATAGCTTATGATTGTTATATATTTTTTAAATTTATAATAAATAATATTGTTTATAATGTACTGTACAGTACAGTACTTCAGACACTCAAATACGAAGAATAAAGAAATGTTTTTCAATATTAAATTTTCATTTTTTTATAACTTAAAAATAAACTCATTAATGGCATATTTAATGCAGTAAATATTATAAATGAATGTAATGATGTTTATCTATTTTAAAGGAAGTTAAACAGATTAAAATTTTCCTGTAAACTTAGGAAGTTCATCATTGAATATGAATGATACATTTCTAAAAGATTTTAACACGTGCTGGCAATTAGATCGAGGATTGGTTAAAGAAATAACAAGAGGCGGAAATTAATTTATCTCCATCTATTTCTTTATCCAATCGCCATTCATTTTAACTGCGTATTTAATATTTTAATGAAAATGTTTATTTTTACTTTCCCGGCTGTCATATATAACAGAGGGGAAAATGATCCACAAGATTTTTACATTTTTAAACTCAGGACACCTTTGAAACGTCGAGAAATGCAAAAAAAAAAAAAATCGGAGGAAATTTCTGTATGTATGGATGTGTGTGTGAGGGGCACGATTTTGTTCACACTCTTTGTAGCTTAATAGCTCTTGTACTTTTTGTCAAAAATTCCTGAAATTTTGCAGGGTGGTTTGTTTAATAGAGAAATTGATGTTATTAAAGTTTAATGGTTAAAGATCGAGGGTATGGAGAGATAAAGGGGATCGTGTGCATCTCCAGTCGGATCTGATTTAATAACGATTTTACTCGTTATTAGCATTTACAATTTTTTTTACAAAACCCATCCTTATCCTCAAAATTAAGTTTTTTCTCATTTTATAATAGTTAAAAATATAAAGATTTTAAAAATAAAATATGATAACAGATGGCGCCACCAAATGTTGCCAGGAAAGTTAATCAACTCTGCTAGATTGTTTAAAATAAAATTTTATGAAATGTGTATCTTTTATATTTGATAAAAGATTTTATATCTTCGTAGAAACATTTAAAATTATTTATAACTTTATCATAAATTCCGAGAGCTGTTTTCTTATGAACAACTCTGCTAGATTGTTTAAAATAAAATTTTATGAAATGTGTATCTTTTATATTTGATAAAAGATTTTATATCTTCGGGGAAACATTTAAAATTATTTATATTTTTTTGATATTACGTCATAGGAAAGTCACAGGAAATAGAATGGCGTCACCAGTAGTTTCTGCGGTCACATGACCTGTCACGTACTGCAAAACCGCGTGCTTCTGTTTACAATATTTGTCACTATTATATTTTGTAAAGTAATTAATAAAGTTGAATAAATATATGAAAAATAACAGAAAGCTGTCAATAACAAACATATAAGTGTTTTATTTATTTGTCGAAGCCGTGTCTTCTTGTTTTGCTTGGTTCAATGTCACGACTTGGTGAATTTATTGACACTTGGCAAATAATACCAACAATTTTTAATCCATATAGATATGCGTTTCGGGCTTTCGCCCCTCTTCAGTCTGTTACATAGGTTGTATCTTGTGGACATCTGTCAGGCACCTTGAAGGTGCAATGAACCAAGCAAAACATATAAGAGCTTAATTAGTACAAAAACTAATGTTGGACGCCGGAGGTATGACGAGGTCGTACCTCCTTTCCTCGACAACAGTTTGGTGCAAACTGCCCACTTGTCAGTGGATTGCTTGTTTACATTTACTATCCTGAAGGGTCAGGATTCTTTTTGTCAGGTCGAATGGAGGAGAGAGTGGGTCATCGGTAAGGCGTAGGCAATAAACGACATTTTTTCCACACCGTAAACTCTCAGCCGGCAGAAAATTCTGCCGGGTGAGGGGATAAGAGGATCTTAAGTGTAAAGCAGAATGGGAAAACATTTAATCAGAAACACTGACGACACTACATTCATCTAATGAGTCGACACATAACTCTCTTATTCTGATAATTTTTTTTTCATTCTGTAATAAATTTGACATTTTAGGATTCATTTTTTAAATGTTTACTTATGTGAAATGCTCGCAAACTGGCTATAAATGTGAGGTGATGACTTCTCATCACCTCACATTTATAGCCAGTTTGCGAGCATCTCACATAAGTCTGTCCAGCAAGTTCTCATTTGTATCTCTTTTTGTTTTCCTCGATAGTTCTCTAAACTGTCTATTATGTTCGTTTCTCGCTCTTGAGTTTCTTCCAAGTATTGCCCAATTCCGAGCTTTGTCATATACTCGTACAGTACAGCATAAAGTACGATCTTGTAAGATACGTTTCTATAGAATAAAGGATAATGATCTCGAGACTAATTTCAAATACAGGCAATTCTTATATGTGGGGATTAAAAAATGGAAATTTTTTCGAATAGCGGATATTTTCCTGGATGTGTGTAACATTAGGAACTGTTGACTTTTTTTTTTGTTTTTTAGGATCTGAATTTTCAGCTTCTACTTTTCTGCTTTTTATTTCCTTTTGCATATCAGCTCAACACTTTTTCCGCTGTCATTTTCTGGGGTGGGCCGTAATTCTCGCTGAAATTGTAGTTTTTTTAATGTAGTGTAGGACCTACAAACACTTGTCTTTTTCTTCTACCCGCGACCCACAGGTTGAAAAACACTGGTCTAAAATTTCAAAAGTATTTCAAGTTAAAATATCTACTTAAGCCTTTAGACGTGATGCTGATATTCCGAATAAGTTACTCTGATGTTAATGATACTTTATTAAATAGCATAAAAATCGACTACGAATACGACATACGCAACGATAACTAATTTTTTCTTAATATTAATTTCGAATGGAAACTGTGGTAGAGAGAACGCAGAAAGGGGCAATGAAAAACCCTCCTCGCTCACAGCCAATCGTAGGTGGAGGGGACATAATGTTTACTAGGAGGAACTACTCAACATTTTTATTTTAATCAGTGTAACTTTAAAATTCAATGCATATTATATTCGAAATCACAACACAATCTCTAAAATCAGTATGTCTAGTCATTTGTGTAATTGTATGTATGTATGTATCCGACATACACGGATTTCACACGCGCCACTTCTGTCGACAATTTAAAATTTTTATCACCATTTCTGTAAAACTCGCAAAATGCGAAGACGACATCAACGACCATAACATGCATCTAGCTGTGATGTATTAACACTTACATTGTGTATACAGTATATTCTAAACAGACATAAAAAAATTGAAACAACCACACCTCAGCTAAAATATTCGTATAAGATAGTGTTTACCGAAAGAAAAACACAGGCTAACAAAAGTTGTTTCGTAAATATCCCGAAGAACGGGACAGGTTTATTCGACGTTGAATGTTCACATTTAAAAAATTCGACTGCTCCGCATTCGTGCGTGAAGGTGTGCTTCTGTCACGTTTAACAATAGTAGCGGGAGGAAAGTAACCTAGAAAGAACTCCGTTTACAAGTTTTTAAAATACGTTTTCCGAACACGTCGCTAGACGAATCTTTGGGTCGAACACATTCGGTATCGAGTGTTTTCTAATAGGTGTCTCCTTTCTCTGGTTATGCCACAAATTTTTGTTGCTCTCTCGTATTCCATACGAAAGCCTATATTCCAGGATACGAAGTGAACAAAGTGTAATGAAACGTAATTCGCGACTCGCGAAAATCGGTACGGACGCATTTTTCCGTGCCAACTAAATGGGTTTTCAATATCGTCTCATGGAAGAGAGGTATCTGTCGGTTCCGTAGTTGTTTCCCAGATTCGAATGCATCATGTTCATGCCCCCTCCTCCAGTGTTAGCAGCGGACGATCCTGTGTTGTACATATTGGACTGGGGCTGCTGGGTCATCATCTGCTGGTTGTTCATCCCCATTCCCATTCTCTGGTTTCTGTTATCGTTAGAACCCATACTGGACCACCTATCTCCTACGGTTTCGTTCCCTCTTCCCCAACTCATTCGCGAGTTGTCCATCTTGTTTCTGTTGTCCGAATTCCAATCGGATCCGTCGTTGCCCATGCCCGAGTTTTCCATGTTGTAAGATTTGTTCATATTGTCCATCCCGTATGATTTTCCCATGTTCCTGTCATTCTGTCCAGAAACCCACATGTCTCCTCTCTCAAATGATCTTCCCACCGTGTTGAAAGTGTTCATCTCGTTCATCATGTTTTTGTTGCCATTGTCTGAGAAGCGGTTGTCGTGGCCCCTTTGATTTACCCGCTCGCGTGATCTCGATCTCCACTCATCGTGCACCATACCCCGGCGTCCCGATGATGTATCTCTATCTCTATTGGAAGGTCCCGAATTTCGGTGTTCCCGAGATGAGAAATCGTTTCTGCTGTTGTTCTGAAATCTGTCATTTCTGTCATCGTGATCTCTGGACTCATAGCGCATAACATTGAAATCAGTCTTGGGAGGGCTGGTATCTGTCTTATGTGGTTCAAACCGATCATTTCTTCTTTCGTACAAAGCACTGTGTTCAAACATAGGCCTCTCTCTCTTTTCAAAATCATTTCTAAATAAAAGAAATCAAGGGTAAATTTCTATGTTAAAGTTTTAGTTAATTGGACATTCCATGTCAATTTTACCTGTTGTCCATAGCAAAGGAAGAAGTTTCATATCGGGGTCTTTTTCTGTCATCCCAAAATTGATCATCCGAAGTGTTCCTCGAAACGTGATCATATCCACGCTTCATGGAGCGCGTATCATCCAAAGCACTAAGAAATTTAAAAGAAAAATTTAGTTTGGAAAAAATATCGAAATGATTCTGTTGTAGGAATACAAAAGATATTCTTACGAGAGTTCTCTCTGACGACGAAGAGCTTCCCTCTCCTTTTCTATCTTCTCACGTTCCAGCCTCTGTTTCACTCGTTCTAATCTCAATATCTCAATCCTTTCTCTTTCCAATTTTTCACGTTCTAATCTGAAATTAACAAAGTATATTTTGATCAGTTTATTTTTCTTGACAATTTTTCTAAAAAATAACATCAATAAACTAATCTCTAATATTTTAGTTCAAAAATGTAAATTCCAGTTCTTTGTTTTCTCTCAATATCAACTTTCAAATTGAAGATCATAACAAAATCTAATGGAAATCAATGATAAATGTTCAAATAAATGCTGTTACTGAAGGAGTATTTTCATCTAGTTTCAAATATAATAGGAAGGCTTTATAATAGATTATACTACCGACTAGAAACTTAAATAAACAAAATTGAAAAATGTTCAAGTTTTTCATATGAAAATATCAATCAATAAAATCAACTGTATGGCATTCAGAAGCAAGGAATTGAAAAGGTGTAAATTAGTAATAATTATCCAAACAATTAAGCAAATAAGAGTTTATATATTTGGAGTACCTAAGTTTAGATAGGAATAAAGATTTTAAATAAATAAGACAGCTTACGAGTATTGATGGTATATAATAGAGAGGTTGAGGCGCACGTTTTAAACGTGTAAACGTGTACGTGTGACGTTCGGCGCCGCTTTCCCGTAAGCCTAAAAGTTTGACGATGGTGTTTGAAATGTCGAGCGTGATTCCACCGACTATCCAAACACCATTGTCAAACTTTTAGGCTTACGGGAAAGTGGCACCGAATGTCACACGTACACGTTTACACGTTTAAAACGTGCGCCTCAACCTCTCTAATACCAAGTGCATTGTGTCTGTTTGCTTAAATTATATACAGATAACAGCCAAACTACTAGTAATGGACTTGCAAGGAAAAAAACAAAGAAAACAATTGAACCAAATGCCGAAATTCTATTGGGCTAGTTTAAGGCAAATTACTAAATGGTTGGTGTTTACCTATATTATGTATCGGGTCTAGCGATGTTTTGAAAACAATTGAAGCAGCAGAAATGCAACCCCTAAGACAATTCATTGATCAACTACACAAAATTAAAGAAAAATCAAACATACTATTAAGAACTAAAAAAATGAACATCATTGTAGATGAAATAAATGCATTTAGAAGGTAGATATTATGTGGAGAGAAAAGACTAGAAGAGATTAACAAAAATAATTTTTTTTATTTTATAACTTCAATTTTATAATAAGTTTACCATAAAACTAACTCATGTTTTACAATGAAAAGGAGACTTAAAACGTACTTATTAATTTTATCTTTGTGCCACCGCTAGAGGACTATTTTAACTTTTTTGCATCGTATGGCAGACGAGTAGCCTACAATAAAAGGTTGACTCTAAACTCCGCCATAGAATTGTTATTACCTCAACAGCATGCAAAGGGACCGAAAGAAATTGACTCGTATTGTATGTATAGTCTCAAGAAATAATTTCTTTCTGTTATAGTTATTACCAATTTTTGTACTTTTATTTTTTAGACTAGTTCATTAACACTTGCCCTTACATTGAGAATGTGAAGGATCCAGAAAAAATTAGAATATTCTGAGAACAAATTTTAGTTGATATTAGATTATTAGAAGTTATCTCATTTATAATTTTGTCCGCCTAAAATAGCATTTCAGTTGCAAAATGTTTTAAAGTTTAAATACGCAAATTGATGTTATACTAGGGACTCAGCCCCTAATATAATAATACAGCAATAAAATTTTTAAATTCTAATATATTTGATTGTGTATGATTACTTCCACTTGTGATCTACTTTACAGATCCCAATGGGAATAATCAATTTACAACATAATGATACAGATCAGCATGGAGAATTTCTCAGAAATATGAAGAATTCCTGCAAACCCCTGAAATTTAGATCTTGCTTGGTTAATGAAGCTAGATTTTCAGCTTCTATACTCTGAAATATCTTAAGGTTTGTTCATCCACTGGTCTTTCTTTACTTAAGGATCTTTTTTTTTCAGCAAAAAGAGTTCAATTAATCTTCCAAACATCAACAGTGAAAAGACTTTAGATTTTGTCAGAGTTGGTGTACATAGCTATTCATAACGGATATTCAAGTTTAATAAAAGATTCCATGGTCATAAGAGGAAAATTTGCATTATGTCTCCAAACTAGGCCAATGACCAAAATTACAGTGAGGAAGGTTAAAGAAAAATGCTTGAGAAAGATATAATTTATATGAGGAACTAAGGATGAGTTTTGATGCTTAACTTTAAGTGTCACAGTAATGTTAGTTCAGGAAACTCATTTTCATGACTGAACAAGTATGCAATATTAAGATAAGTATATACTTGGATAGGTGCTCAGTAAAGCAGGCAAAGTTGCATCAATGTGCACACACTTTGTAATATTGCAGTTGCAATCAAGTAAAATTTAGATCAAGAGTATTCAGACAGAGATGTTTTTTTCAGTATCAGGGGTCACCCTGTTTTTTTTTTTATAGCAATTGCAACTATTGTATGAAAAATGAGAAGTTTTAAGAAAGGGTGATTTGAACTGAATACAGAAGAATGTGTGTGAAGATTTGTTTTGTGTTAAACTGGAAGGGTAATTCTTGACTATTAGGTAGTGTTTAATATTTACTATTAGAATGATGTTCCTGAAAATGAGTCATGAAAATCTGTAAGTACTTGGAAACTGGAATATTAATGATATAAACTCCAAATAAACAGTTAACAAATATTTGATCAAGTGTATTTTTCTTTTGAAATAACAGTATGATAACCTTTTAAATGAATTTTTATAAAATACAAATATTGACAATGAAAACAAAAATTTCTGGATTAATTGTATTTTTTTTACTTTTATAAATTCTTTATTTGTACTGTATATTATAGACCAATTTAAAACTGAATGTATTTTACAAATTATACACATTTGTGCAAAATCTATGAAAGAATGAATACTTAAATATTTTAACATGTATTTATGTTAGAAAAAAAAATTACTCAAATTTCTTACTTATGTAATGATTATATCTTTTCAAATTTCAGATACTCATGCTCTTTAAATGCATAATGAGAATTAATAAAATAATAATCAAAATCTTAAATTTTTTTTTTGCAATTCCTAAAAACCAAACACGAAACTATATTANATTAAAATTAAAAATTTATTAATATACAAAAATGTATTAAATAAAAGCATTTGTCTTAAAATATTTCATATAGTTTTAATTTTATTACTATAAAATTGCGTTGGGGAGATCGGAATTTATCTGGACTCTCAATTGCATTCCAATTTCTTCTGCTTGGGATATGCATTCACTGGGACTTGAATATAAATAATCAATAATAATAATAAGGGTTGGTTTGATTGCATTTTCAGAAAAAAAAAAACGAAACTTAAGCAGTTTAATTTAAGAATCAAAATTAACCTTTGTAGAAAACGAAACAAAAAAATTCAAAAAACTTTTTAAAAGTATTAAAACACTAAACTTTGTGTGAGGCCTGGACATCACCCCCCCCGGACGGGGGCTGGCTGTCGAGCTAAAGCCAATAAATTGGTGACTTATTTCGTAAACAAGACCGGTGTGACCAAGAAACGGGGTGCGAGACGATTTAATTGTCGCATTCCAAACCGAATTGACAGATCCTAGAACGAGAGAGGGATCGTCCGCCGGGGTAACTTTGGACGGTCACTTTACAGAGAGTTCAAAGCGGGACCTTCTGACACTCCTGTGGAAGGGGCGGCGGCTGGGACAGCTGCGTCTTCTCCGGAACAGAAAAAATGCACATTACGTAAAATTTACGGTTCTGTCATCCGGAGAAGGGCTTGACCCGACTCCGGAAGGGAACAGCCCAGACGGGAATGTTCGGCGACCCCGCGGCCCGAATCGCGTCCCTGGCAACTGACCAGGGACCAGTGAAATTACAGGGGACCACCGTTCGGACCAACGAAAACCTCGTGATTTCGGGGAAAAAATGTTATAAAAGCCCGAGGTCCTAAGGACACGCGAGGGTGGTGATCGAGAGCGTCAATCTTTGCGCACGGCCAAGCGAGTAAAGGTCGGAAAAACCCACATTTGTGTTTTAGGCAAAAATAGGCAGAAACGTCATAATAGGCATTTTTAGGCATTATAAAATACCATTATTTCGATCTAAATGTTCATGATAAGTGTTAATACAAAATCTTAGCCATGTACAGTAGATCCCCCTATAAGACGGTAGATACGTTCCGTTCTTTATGAATCAATTTTGTAGGAATCATAGTTTACGGACTACGGCTGTTTGAAAGGTTTTCTTTCATAAAATTAATCGATTCAAGACTAATTCGACTCAACATTTCCAAAATACGTATATTTTTTTGAAAATAATCCGTATAAACTACGTTATAAACAAAAAATTGTAGGATTGCTTACCGAGTGTGTACCGTTCGACTACGCCCGTTGCTAAAGCTTGGTTTCGTCGCGGAACAGCGCATCAAACCGCGGCCGCGATTTCTGATATTATTTTTCTGCGAAAACTTCGTTGACCTTTGGAGACATCCTTAATATAAATAATTTTTATGGCCGTTAAATAAGAAATGTTTCTTTCACAAGAAATGTATAAAATTACAGTACTGGACAGACGATAGGTCGCCTAACTCGCCGTAGCGTGACGCTAGACGGCGAAAAATATATATTTAATTATAATAAAGTTACAATAAATTAAGTTAATATATAATTATATATACAGTACCTAATTTATATATAATTAATATATAATTATATGTACAGTACCTAATTTATATATAATTATATGAACAGACGATACTAAACTCAATTTATCCGCCTAAACGTCCGTAGCGTGGCGCTACGGACGGCGGGAAAGGAGTTCGGCTGCCCGATGACGTTTTACGTATTATAGGAGTTATTTTTACCGTTGTTTACGGATACTGCCACAATTTTTATAGGAATCATAACTATAGGAAACGCTTTTATAGGGGGATCTACTGTATATGCTAAAGGAAAAAATAGGCATTTGTGTAAAATCCGCTGTCTAGTGATCACAAGCACAGATGAATTTTACATCGGTTCCACTTATGTCCAGTGTGAAAGGAGAGAACAAAAGACCCCTCATTCTCCGAATTCTTGACAATCGCAGATGTGGCGTTAATGGGTAGTGGAGCTAATGAATAGCAGAAATCCTTTAATTGTTGGTATTCTGTTCCGTCAAAGTTTCTGAAATTATAAGCAAAAGGATGAAGTAAATCATGAGTAATGTTATAAGACGTTTACTCATATAATAGTAAAATTTCATACAATATGAAGGTAATAGCATAAGTTTAAAATATCACTAAAATATTTAATATTTATTAAAATTTATTATGTATGGATTTTATAGAAATTGGAGTATGCAGAGATGCTAATTCATCCATCAGTCAATGACGTATACATATAAAAATAAATAAATGTACCAATGACAAACAAGCATTAGTCACATGATTTACGTTTGTCATTAATATTAAATTTTGCTCTAGAGACGCGTTGTCTTTTTATCACAAACTACATTAGAACGATTAAATTAATTTGATAAAAAAAATCCCATAAAAAATAATTAAGCGTTAATCAAGCGCCAGTATAGGTAATTACGTAATTATTAAAGTAAATCGTAACTTGCAGTAAAAAATAATAATTTCTGGTATTTTTCATGAAAATTTATGACAGGCTACACGTATGCCATCTTGTAACGAAATTTTAAACTAAAGACCTTTCCAAATTGTTTATATACTTGTTAATACATTTTAGTGTAAATGTTGTGTGTTATCTATGTGATTGCATTAAAAAACTAATACTGTATATATATATATATATTGCTTAATGAAAAGAGAGGCTGTAATATATAT